>NC_088870.1:52245567-52503067 GCF_032884065.1 Artemia franciscana
TGAGTAATTTATTGAGTATTTTCATTTGCTCATCAGATTAGAGCAATAGGATATGATATATGCTTGAAGAAATGGACAGAATTCCCAAAACCCGACTTGACTCTTCGATGATAAGAATTCTCCCTAATCCACAGGAAAGGATTCGCTTAGAAAGGCTTGAAGAAATCTTCCACAGTGGTTTACATAAAATTGTGAATATGATTGGTGATAACAATACAAATCCAGTAATTCTTCAACGATTACGCGCGTTTTTATTTATGTATATAAAACGCGTCGGTGTGAGGTTTTTTCACGAGGTAATGTCAACTGAGGAAGGGGTCATCCGTTTTCTGAAGCTAATAGTGGAACGGATGAGGTTTGCAATGTTGAATAGCCACACGGATTCTAAAAGAGTTACATCCCCATCGGATACGTTTCTTATACCACGAGGTGGCCCAGACGCGACGATTACTCCGCATTATCATCGACGCTATCAACCATATGCTCAACAGCAGTATCGACTTCAAATCCCTGTTCACCCCGTAAGTTGTATCTTTTTTTATCGTAGTCTACGCATGTGTCCATGTCAAGACCATATCCAGGGGGATTAGGAGTTTTGAATCCCTCCCCCTGAAATGTTTCTCTGACTTGTAAAAACTTGACGCAAACGAATATAAAAAACCTAACACAAATGAATATAAACAAATTTTTGATGCATTAAAGAAAAATTGTAGCCCCCTCTCCCTTCGAAGAAAAATCATTTTGTTAAATCCCTGGATGCGGCTCTGGTCATAGCGCAGACTTATTAAAGAGTGGAAGTTTTTCATCTATTGTTTTCTCCCCTCCCTCAAGCATAATAGAACTTCCATCAAACATAATAGAACTGACCATTGTTTCAAATGGAGATAATGCATATTGGATTGTAAAATCTGAAATCTTGTGCCCTTTATATGTAACGAAACCGGTGGGGGGGGGGGTAACCGCTCATCATTTTCCCATGAACCTACTCGACAATGAATAACATTTGAAGGTTTTCTTATTGCATCCGAGGAAAACTGCGTAGACGAAAGTTTACATCCGCGGAAAACTAGCCTTAACAAACTAGACGATTACATAGAAAAACGCTCACCCTTCCAATGATACATGCAAATTGGAACGCTATCCGATGGCAGAAGAAAACCTTGCAACATTTTCCGCGCTGACGAGAAAAGGGAGGAGGAAATAGTCTTCTGGCAAATTGATATAGAATAATTTATTTTACATGACTTTCCATGAGGAAAATCAACTCAAAACTAACTCTTATTTAAACCTTTAGAACTTGGGATTCTTTAGGTTAAAAATATAGATATCCCCAAATAAAATTCCTTTTTAGCACTTTTTTTGAATTTGTATGTCTTTGCTCATGGGCATAGTGATGAGCAAATTTAAGTGGGCATTTGTCTAGATAGAGAGTTTAAAGTTTGTAAAATATTACAAACAGTTAAAAAACAGAAAGTGTTAAAGATTCAGCAGATTTGTCTAAAATCTACTGGCTACATCTTTCCATGCACCTTGAGAAGTTCCAGTTTTTATCAATAAAAACTTGTTTCTGCAAGGAACATTTTAGACAATAATATCTCATTCATCCCACCCCCCTCTGTCTCTCTCTCTCTCTCTGTAAAAAATAAATTAAATGTCAAGTTCAATCCTTGCAGAAACAGAAGTTAGAAACTATTGACAACGAAGTTAGGACCAGTTCCGAGATGTGGGCTAACATGTTTTCTGTTGTTCTCTCCTTCTTACCTCAAGGACAGCTCCTCCCCCTCATCCATAGTAAAATTTTGTCGTCCGTTCCTACTAAGCCGTTTTATTCTTGCCGTTAGGAAACAATTATAAATGGAGTATTAAAGATTCAGCATTAGTCACTTATGAGAGAGGGGGGGGGGAGGTCTCAAAAGATATAATGAATGTCTTAATAACCCCGTTTTCTCTAATTTCCCCTTAAATTGCCTGCTTTTATGGTGACCCCCACCCCCACTACGTAAGTATAAATCCTGCATATATGAAGATATATATATATATATATATATATATATATATATATATATATATATATATATATATATATATATATATATATATATATATATATATATATATATATATATATATATATATATTCATGGTTCATCTTATAGTTTGTCAAGCTAATGTTACCCATTTCTGTTTTTTGTATGTTGTTAGCTGGCTTTAAAATTCTTTAATAGATTCTGATTAGCATGTCTTGAAGAACAACCTGAAAACTTTAGACCAAATATAAACGCAGGCGTTCCTATATAAGGTGCCAAGTTTTATACATATTTTTTGGCGTGGTTGGTGGTTGTGCGTATTATGATTTTATCACTTGGTTCGTATCTTCGAGTTTGAATTTAATTTGGTTCTGTGGTTTAGGCTATTAGCCTCTGAATTTTTGGAATTGAACCTTTGATTGTATGTTTCAGGAAAGGATTGTCAAAGCAAAACCAAACCGATCATTTATAGATTATTCCTCTTTGTAAGCTTTAACAGTTTTTTGGGAATTTTTCAAATTGGCCAGGTGGGATAGGGGCGTTTAAAACCAATAAACGAACATTTATAGGTCTATTTTTTTTTAGAAGGATATCGTGTCTCAGAGCTCTTATTTTAAATCCCGACCGGATCTGGTGACGTTGGGGGGGGGGAGTTGGGAGGGGGAAACCTAAAACTTGGAAAATACTAGAGTGGAGGGATCGGGATGAAACTTGGTGGGAAAAATAAACACAAGTCCTAGATACATGATTGGCATAACCGGAACGGATCCGCTCTCTTTGGGGTAGTTGGGGGGGGGGGTCAATTCTGAAATATTAGAAAAATGAGGTATATTTTAACTTACGAAAAGGTGATCGGATCTCAATTAAATTTGATATTTAGAAGGATATCGTGTCTCAAAGCTCTTATTTTAAATCCAGACTGGATCTGGTGACATTGGGGGATTTTGGGGTGGGGGAACCTAAAATCATGGAAAACACTTAGATTGGAGGGATCGGGATGAAACTTGGTGGGAAAAGTAAGCAGAAGTCTTAGATACGTGATTTACATAATTGGAACGGATCCGCTCTATTGGGGGGTGGGGTTAATTCTGAAAAATTAGAAAAAATGATAGATTTTTAACTTACGAAGGAGTGCTCGGATCTTCATGAAACTTCATATTTAGAAGGACCTCGTAACTCAGATCTCTTACTTTAAATCTCAACCGGATCCAGCGTCATTGGGGGGGCAGTTGGGGGGGGGGACCAGAAATCTTAGAAGATACTTAAAGCGGTGAGATCAGAATGAAACTGGATAAGAAAAATAGAAACCTGTCTAAGATACGTGACTGATATAACAGGACCGGATCTGCTCTCTTTGGTGGAGTTGGGGGGGGGGGTAATTTTGAAAATTGAGGTATTTGTAAGTTACGAAAGGGTGACCAGATCTTAATGAAATTTGATATTTAGAAGGATCTTGTGCTTTGAAGCTCTAATTTTAAATTCCGACCAGATCCTGTGACATTGGGGGGAGTTGGAGGGGGAAACCGGAATTCTTGGAAAAATGAAAATTGGGGTATTTTTATCTTACGAATAGGTGATCGGATCTTAATGAAATTTGACACTTAGGAGGAATTCATGTCTCAGAGCTCTTATTTCAAATCCCGACCAGATCTTTTGACATTTGGGGGAGTTGGAGGGGGAAATTTTGGTAAACACTTGGAGTGGAGGAATCGGGATGAAGCTTGGGGGGTAGAATTTGACGTAACCGTACTGGATTCGCTCTCTTTGGGGGAGTTGGGGGAAGGGGTTCTGTGATTTGGCGAGTTTGGTGCTTCTGGACGTGCTAGGACGATGAAAATTGGTAGGCGTGTCAGGGAGCTGCACAAATTGACTTGATAAAGTCGTTTTCTCAGATTCGACCATCTGAGGGGCTAAAGGGAGAGGAAAAATTAGAAAAAATTAGGTATATATAACTTACTAATGGGTGATCGGATCTTAATGAATTTTGATATTTAGAAGGACATCGTGACTCAGAGCTCTTATTTTAAATCCTGACCGGCATTAAGTCTATGAATTTCCTTTTAAATCAATCTGTTGATTCTTAGAATTTTGTTAGAGCTCATACCATATGAGCTCTTGGCTATTAGATCTTCTTGCCTCGTCACAAGTGCCATATGAGATCTTAGCTCTTGTTTTTTCGTATATCAGGTAAATTAAATATTCGAAAATTTGGCCTCTATTTGTTAAATTTACTACCTCGGATCCCTCTTTACTTAATTTAGTGATACCGCTTCCGGTCTACAGAGTTGCCAACTACAGACGTCTCAAAAGAGTGTAATTAAAGGCCCTAAAAGTTTTTTGGCCAAGAAGAGTGTAAGCCAAAAATTTTGACTGCTGGCTACCGCTTCGCACGTAGCCCCTCTCACTGTTCTGATAACTACTTTACTTAAAAAAAAAAAAAAAAAAAAAAACTTGACATGGCTCAAAATTATACTGAAATAGCAGGAATCGCGATTTCAAAAAGTAAAGCCTATGAAAAGGAGATTGAAACCGGAAAGCGAGGTAAAACGCTATTTGTCAAAATTTATACAGGTTCAGTAGATCTGTATAGAAAATATACTCGGGTTTCACCCCCTGCGAATCTTAGTCATGTATGCAATCCTGTAATCCAAAGAAATAAAAGTGGGTAGACATAGTGACTCATCAATAACTGTCCAGGTTATATTTTTGGCCCTGGGTTCATTTCTGAAAGTGTCATTCATCTAACTAAACTACTTCCTACGATAGCAAGAAGTCCCTAAAGTATAATTTTATCCCATCTTTCATAATGTACCCTTTTCTGTCATTTTGATAGTATGGGCCCCATTCAAAACAAGTTTTTAGGCTCCTGACTGGTAAGATTTTCATTTCAGAAAAAATGGCTGTCACAAGCCGAGAGGGACCATTCACAATTTAAAATAGTGCGAAAGTCGAAAGTAATCAGTTGAATTTTATCAACTGAATTATTGCAGAAGTTTATCAGTTGAGACTAGACTTTGAAAAGGTTTCTACTGCATGTCAGATTTCCATAAAGAATGGTTGCGCTAAACATCTTTTAAATTCTTTTATTAAATTTGAATTTTCACTTCCCACGTTTCCACTTGTTTGACTTTGATCTACTTCTTCAAGGGTTGTCCCGACTGGAGGACTGGGGGAAGGCACAAACAGAGATAACAGAGATCATACCGGCTAGCAGTTGTATCTTTTGCACTCAAATGATTTGAAGTTGTTTGTTTCGTTGGCATTTTTTTTTATCACCATCTCGTAAGAGAGTGCAAAAAGAGGGATTTTAGCTAAAAATTGGCAACAAGAGGGCAGTTTGGCCCGTGGAGGGTAAGTGTGCAATGAGGTGAAACTGAGTGCAAAAACTACGAAATTGTGCCATTTGGCAACCATGCTGGTCCATGCAGTGAGACCTCTTATGGTATAGACCAAGGAAATGGGTAACTCATAAGAGTGGAAACTGGCGCTAGTGTTGTCATAAAAACATGCCATCTAGCGTTTGCGGACACTTGGTATTTTTCAAGCTTGTAATTATGTTTTGGTCAGAAAGTGAGATCAGACACTTATTACTACCCTACTTTTACCAACTACACAAAATAAAATATTCTTATTAATAAACTGAAAAATGACAAGTGTCATCAAACTTTAGATGGCGTTTTCTGTCGACATTAGCGCCAGTTCCCACTCCTGTTGATGTTCCAACTCCTGTTGACCCATAGTCATTCTTTCCTGTCAGGAAAGAATGTGTAGGGATCGTGATCTTTATTAGAAACCTAAGATCTTTAGGAGAAGGCTAAAGGGGAAACACTAAATAAGTTAGCATAGATTAACAATAGTGAGTAGGATGTCAGGTTCTTGCATATCCAACAATCAATGACAGTGATGACCAGCGTTGCCAAGAATTAGAGATAAACTGTACCATTTTTCTGACAAAATCGCACAATAAAAGATTTTCGTGGCAGTATTGTCGCATTCTACGTCAATTTCCATTCAATCGACAAAAACACTAGAAAAACCTGAGAAAAACTTTATTTTTGGCTCACATCTTCACCTTCTCCTAGAAACCGGTTTTAAGCACTTTTTCGTCGTGTGATGGCTAGTTTGAAATTCGTATATTTTTCTTCTTGTCTCGAGTTTGTGTTCGACAAAATATTCCTTTTCTTTTGCTTATATCCTTAAAAGCAGACTGGGGGAAAAGTACGAAAAAGTGAAAGTTAACCTAGCGGTTGCAATCAAAATATACCGAGACTTTGGTACCATAAAATGTCTGAATGTACCGTATTGTACCAGGATCTATAAATTATACCGTAAATAGTTCAATTTTACCGTGTTGAAAATGCTGGCGATAACCTGTAACACGCATTCCAGAGATGCCGCACGAATTAATTTTGGATGACAAGCATCGACAATGTGTCGAGAAAAAAAAGGTGTCAGTATTCTAACCTTGAATCCGTTGAGCTAAAAAGTAAATGTAATCAAAATTCCCCTTCTCGAGGTTCTTCATCCGGTTCTGGATGTGCCACAACACCTGAGTTAAATTAAGACTTTTATGTGAGTGAGTGAATCGCCGAAAGACCCTCTCTGTGTTTTAACACCTTAGAGTTACTTCCACAATTGGAGTTTCACAATCTACTACGAAAAGTTTTACATTGTCATTTTTCTACAATCAATCTAAAAAAAATTCACAAACCAATCTCATACTTTCAACCGGTTGTTCTTCAATTAATGCTCCTCCAAGTAATTCTTCACATAGTTTTATTAAATTAAGAGTTTTAAAATCTTGACAAGTCGGACTCAAAATATCTGCCGTCACTGACTTATAGCAAGGGGATGATGATAAACGACGTAGATAGATGGCTTGAGTTTGCGCTATTTGATTTCTTTAGTGTTTTAAGGCTTTTGGTGTATTGATAAAAATGGATTTTTCTCATTACTATTTCAGGCAGTGGAAACATTTTCCCAAGGGATACCTCCTAATGTCTTCGCGGAATCTTGTCGGAGTCCTTATAAAGATATGGTTCCTAATAATTTTGGTGATGGCAACAGGCATTGGAACAATCACCCAGTAAGTCAGTCCCCGAGATTGCCGATCAGAGAAGATAATATTACACTCGATCTTGATTCCATTCAGGTAAGTCGTTTTTTTAACACCCAACTAAACTTTTTTCTGAGGAGAAATAAATTGAATATTCACCCAGTCATCAACTTAATTGTTTAACCACAACTCCGAGAAAAAATCACAATAATTTTTGCTAATGTTCCATGGATTTATTCAATTGCATGAAATCTATAAATTTTTCTTTTCTTTCTTACAGCCTTATTCATATTCATTTTTCTCTGAGAATAATATAATCAGATATGTTGTAAGTTATTTCTTTATAGTGGACTGACTTATAGTGGCTTAGATATTTTCCTTCGGGTGAGCGTAGCGCCAACACTAAGGGTGTCTCGATCTTTTTTAGTCTAGGGGGTGATTTTAAGGATTAAGAAAGGTTTATGTCGTATTTTATAGGTAAACTGTAAGTCGAATCGATGCGAAATTCATTAAAACCATTCGGAATACAGGGGACAGAAATCAAGAATATTTACGCTTACCGACGGTTTAGCCGATTTTGTTGTAGCGTTGCCAGCTAATCCAAATTATTAAAAGCTATGATTGACGCTAAGAACAATCAGTACTAAATCCCGTATTATGCCAGTATCTGTGGCAACCCTGGTACTGACGAAAATATGAAATTACGCTTTGGTGGATTGGCCAGAATCATGATGCCATGAAACTTGGGTGTACTCTGTGTTCCTGATGTTACACATGTAATGATCCCGTCATCTAGGTATCTCGATTGTCTCATCGTCATCTTCGATTGGCGGACAAACCAGCGCTTGCCAATGCAATCTGGTACGAAGATGAAGGCCTGCAACCAAAGACAGATTGCGTACTTAAAAGCTTGGATGAATCTCAGTATGTACTAGATGGCGGGGCCCTGATGTCCTGATGTTCCCATCCAGCTACCTTTTCCTAAATGTTTTTTTTTTTTTTCAAATATGGTATTTTGCTCGATTTAGATCAGGCCTTCTGCAAAATGCTTAAACGGTATCAAATGTCAGTCAAAGTAAATTGATTTGTAACTGATTAAACAAATTAATGTTGACTACCAGGTCTAGCAAAAAGCAATTCCTGGAGGAGGGACAAGTGCTACCAAGTATCTTTTCACAAAAGTTTAAGTGGTAATTTTTTCTATGTTAGTATTTATAAATATTGTTTAATGTTTTCTGGTTTTCCAAGGGAGAAGAGGCTCCTCCCCGGCCCTCCTTTTGGCGTTGATGTAGGATTTTAGCATTTACTAAGGAAGATACCCATCTTTTGACCTTATTGGCTTCTCAAGGCTCCTACTCTTAGCAATGCTACCAGTGTTGTCAATTTGGGGGGAGGTAATTCTAAGATTACCCCCCTAGATTGTGGGAAATTTGTGTTTTTTGTTTTACTGAAAAACAACAATCTCCCTCGTAGATTTCGAAAAATATGTTTTTGCCCCCGCCCCTAAATTAAACAGTTCGTGGTAATGAACTGTAAGTAAGGAGTGATCCACCTCAATAGTTACCAAACTCTAAAAAACGGAATTTTGATACTAATAGATAAATAAAAAAAGTTTTTTTAACGGAAAGTAAGGAGCGACATTACAACTTAAAACGAGCAGAAATTACTTCGTATATGAAAGGGGCTGCTTCCTCATCAACGCCCCGCTCTTTACGCTAAAGTTTGACTCTTTCTCTTAACTCTGCTTTTTAAAACAGTAAAAAACTTTAGCGTAAAGAGCGGGGCGTTGATGAGGAAGCAGTCCTTTTCATATACGAAGTAATTTCTGTTGGTTGTAAGTTGTAATTTCGCTCCTTACTTTCCGTTAAAGAAACTTGTTTTTTTAATTTAATTTCTGAACGTTTTTGAATCAATACATGTTTTGATTTTGGCTCTCCGCAGATGAATAATTGAAACGAAATTTGCATATTTATATTTTTTGGCTCGATGGCTTTCTCATAGTTTTGATCGAATGATTTTGAGAATAAAAGGAGTGGGAGAGGAGGCCTAGTTGCCCTCCGATTTTTTGGTTACTTAAAAAGGCAAATAGAACTTTTAATTTTTAACGAATGTATTTATTAGTAAAAGATATACGTAACTTACAAATTAGCTTATGTAACGAACTTCTGTATTCTTAAGTTTTTATTACGTATATGAGGGGGTTTACCCCCTCGTCAGTACCTCGCTCTTTACACTAAAGCTTAAATTTTGTCCCAAAATCTTAAGAATGACCCCTGAATCACAAAAGCCGTAGAATAAATAGTTGAAATTACTAAAAGTACTTTAGCGCAAAGAGCGGGGTATTAGGAGGAGGTGGGCCCATCATATGCGTAATAATTTCTGTTCGTTTTAAGTTTTAATGCTGCCCTTTACTTTCAGTTGAAAAAACTTTTTCATATTTATTTTTTCATTGTTTTTTTTTAAATAAACTAGAAAATCCTTCACTCCCTTGATGGAAATTTTCTTCCCCCGTGATAAATTCCTCCAAGTAGGCCTAAGGTTCCCCCAACCTATCCCCATCTTCTTAACCCCTTCCCCAACCAAAAAATCCTCCTGAAAACGTCTATACATTTCCAAATAACCATTACTATATGGAAGCAGTGGTCAAAGTTTGTATCTTGTAGCCCCTCCCACGGGCACTGTGGGGGAGTCAGTCGTCCCCAAAGACATAGTTATAAGGTTTTTTGACTACGCTGAATAAAATAGCTAGCCTATCTCAGAATTTTGATCCGGTGACTTTGGGAAAATAATTAGCGTGGGAGGGGTCCTAGGTGCCCTCCAATTTTTTGGTCACTTAAAAAGGGCACTAGAACTTTTCATTTCCGTGAGAATGAGCCCTCTCGCAAGATTCTAGGACCACTAGGTCGATACGATCACCCCTGGAAAAAAAACAAACAAATAAACACGCATCCGTGATCTGCCTTCTGGCAAAAAATACAAAATTCCACATTTTTGTAGATAGGAGCTTGAAACTTCTACAATAGGGTTCTCTGATATGCTGAATCTGATGGTATGATATTTCGTTAAGATTCTATGACTTTTAGGGGTTGTTTCCCCCTATTTTCCAAAATAAGGCAAATTTTCTCAGGCTCGTAATTTTTGATGGGTAACACTCAACTTGATTAAACTTATATATTTAAAATCAGCATTAAAGTGCAATTCTTTTGATGTAGCTATTGATATCAAAATTCCATTTTTTAGAGTTTTTGTGACTATTGAGCCGGGTCGCTCCTTACTACAGTTCGTTACCACGAACTGTTTGATAACACAGGAATTGAATTTTTATGCTCATTTCAAATACACAAGTTTCATTAAGTTTAAACTTATCCATCAAAGGTTACGAGCCTGAGAAAATTTGTCTTATTTTGATAAAAGGAAGGAAGTAGCCCCTAAAAGTCATAGAACCTTAAAGAAAATCACACCATCAGATTCAGCGTATCAGAGAACCCTACTATAAAAGTAAAAAAAAAGAAAATAAAAGTAAGACGGCACTAGACCCTTAAGGTCAAAACCGCCGGTGCTGATCTCCGTTTCATGGCTCTTCAGCAGGGAAGTGCAATGAACCCTACTATTGAGGTTTCAAGCTCCTATCTGGAAGAATGTGGAATTTTGTGTTTTTTTGCCAGAAGAAAGATAACGGATGCGTATTTTTTTTCTGGGGTGATACTATCGACCCTATGGTCCTAGAATGTCAGGAGTGGGCTCATTCGAACGGAAATTAATAGTTCTACTGCCCCTTTTTTACGTTACCAAAAAGATTGGAGGGCAACTGGGCCCCCTCCCACGCCCATGTTTCCCCAAATTGATCTGATCGAAATTTTGAGACATCAATTTTATAGTTGACCGATCAATATAGTTGTAAGATCAAATTTTTACGTCTTTAGGTGTAAAATGGCCTTCCACAGTCTGTGGATAGAGGCCATAAGTTATGAAATTCGCCCATTGTTTAGTATTTGTTATTGGGGAATATACAGCCATTTTTTTGGGGGGGGGATGCTTGGGCTCGATTTCTTTGGGGAGAATCTTCCTTGGGGAGGGGAATTTCCGGGGTGTGAATATCCCAAGGCAAATGTTAATCCGGGAGGATTTGACAGAATTACTATATGACATTCTTTTAAATTGTCTTGCATTCTCTTTGCCAATTTTTTTTTGTGTGAGATTTTCCTGGGGAATTATCCAGGGACTTTTTTCTGTGTGTTTTGTTTCCTGGAAAATGGTTTCCATATAAGGGGGTATTTTTGGAGTGATCGAGAAACCGACTAGAGATTAAAGTCTTATTCAAAATGAAAGAATGCTAAGGAGAATTTTTCAGGGTGAATCTTCGTCAGCAATTTTTTAGGGAGGGTTTGTCTCAGTGAGGGTGGAACTGGCTGGAGGGAACTTGACGGGGGGAAGGTGCACTATACGTTGGATGAAATTTCTACGGGAGAGTTTTCCGTGAGGGGGAGGGATGTATTACATAGAGAGTGAGACAGATTTACCGGCATTATTTGAAAAACGAACAGAAATTATTCCATATATGAAGGGTTGCCCCCTCCTCAATACCTTACTCTTTACGCTAAAGTTTGTCTGTTTACTAAAATTGAAACACGGGGCCGTTTAATTTGAATAGGAACCTTTTTTTTAAAAGTTCCGACAGCTATAGCGAAAAGAGTAAGGTATTAAGGAGGGGACAACCTTCATATCCGGAATAAATCTGCCAAATTTAATATACTAGTTTTGTTTTGATTTTTTATGTACGGTGAGCGAAATTCGGACCTGCATTAGTTGAAAAACGTTCTGAAATTAAATAAAAAAAGCAAGTTTTTTAAACTGAAGGATCAATATTAAAACTTAAAGCGAACAGAAATTATTCCCGTATATAAAAGGGGCTGTCCCCTCCTCAGCGCCTTGATCTCTGTGGTAAAGTTCTTATTGTTTTAAAGAGTAGAGTTGTAACAAAAAGCCCAACTTTAGCGCGAAGAGTGAGGTGTTGAGGAGAGGACAACACCTTTCATATACGGAATAATTTCTGTTTGTTTCAAGTTTTAATGTTGTTCCTTACTTTCAGTTAAAAAAACTTGTTTTCTTATTTAATTTCCGTGAAATGACGCCCCTCATCTCTGCCATCCTCCTTCCGCATAAACTCTTTCCCATAAAATGTGGTTCTGAGCTAGGGAGAGGGAGAGGGAGCTAGGGTTATTTTTTTTTATTCAGTGATTAAACCTGTACAGTGTATTGCACCATCTACAAAAGTCAGAGCACAAAATATTAGAAACCTTAAAGGGAAACGAAAAACTCAAAGAAATTGAAAAAACTAACAAGACGAGTGCAGAATTCACTAAAGGGGGTAGATCAAGAACAAAAAAAAAAAACGGAAAGAGAAGAAAAAAGATAGAAAAGTTTACAGAAATGTCATAAATCTTAAGGAAAGCAAATAGCACAAAAGAAATAGAAAGGACAACAACAAGAAACAGGTAAAACTCACTAAAAGAGGTAGACAAAGAAGATGCAAAAAAAATTGAAAGAGAAGAAAAAATAGAAAAGGTTTACTTTTATTTGAATAAAGGTTTATTTTATTTAAAGGTTCTGTTTTATTTGAATACGTTAAAACTCTGTTTTGAGCCTATTCAACATACCAAATAACATTAACATTAGATATGTGACGATCGGAAAACTTGCAATTGGATTTTCGTTAGAATTACTTTCGTTTTGTAAACTTTGCACTCAAAAAGATAATAAAACAATGTCTCTTCATCGCCACAATCACAAAGTGATCTACAAGAAGATTACTCAGGTCTAAGGGTTCAAACAGTCCGTGATGACGAATTGTAAGTAAGGAGCTATCCAGCTGAATAGTAACCAAAACTAAAAAAAAAAACAATAGAACTTTGATACCAATAGATACATCAAAAGGATCAAATTATTATGCTGATGTTAAATATATAAGTTTCATTCGTCAAAAGTTACGAAACGTTACAAAAGTCTGGGAATTTTTGCCTTATTTTCGAAAGAAGAGGGAAATACCCTCTAAAAGTCATAGAATATTAATGAAAATCACATCATTAGATTAAGCCTAATAGAGAACCTACTGTAGAGTATTCAAGCTCCTATCTGCAAAAATTTGAAATTTATTTTTTTTTGCCAGAAGAAAGATCACGGATGCGTGTTTATTTGTTTTTTGTTTTTTTTTTCTTCCCGATGATCATGGTATCGATCCAGTGGTCCTAGAATATCGCGAGAAGGCTCAATGGAGTGGAAATCAAAAGTTCTAGTGCTCTTTTTAAGTGAACAAAAAGCTGGACGACAACTAGGCCCCTTCCCTTACTCATTTTTTCCCAAAGTCACCCAATCAAAATTTTGAGATTGTGGTTTTGTTCAACATAGTCGAATATTCTAATAACTATGATTTTTGATAATGACTTATTTCCCCATAGTCTCCAGGGGAAGGACTGGAAGTTGCGAACTTTGCCCATTGTTTACATATAGTATTGGTTATTGGGAAATATACAGACGTTTTCAGGGGGGATTTTTTCTGGTTTGGGATCGGTAGGGGGGGGGGAATTTACGTGGGAGCATTTTTCCACGGAGGAGTTTTTCATAGGGAACGATAATTTTCCATGAAGGGGGCGCCGGATTTTCCCGTATTATTTAAAAAATGATGGAAATTAATTACAAAAAAGTTTTATCTAGTGAAAGTAAGGAGCAACATTAAAACTTAAAACGGACAGAAAATATTACGTATATGAGGGGGGTTGCCTCTCCTCAATAGTTCTCTCTTACTCTAATTTTTTATTTTTATTTTTAAAAGAGGTTATTATTCTAACTAGCTTTGGGATTTTGGAGTCACTATTAAATAACTGGAACAAGAATCAAATTTAGTTTATTATAAGGTTATTATTGTAAAAAAAAATATTTAAATTATTTTTTGTTTTAATTATTCATGTACAGTGAGCAATCTTCAAAACTGCATTAATTCAAAAACGTTCAGAAATTTAATAATAAAAAAAGTTTTTTAACTGAAAGTAAGAAGCGACATTAAAAATTAAACTTAAAACTTCGTTCCGTAAATGAAAGGGGATGTCCCCTCCTCAACATCCCGCTCTTTACGCTAAAGTTTTATTGTTTTAAAAAGTAGAGTTGTGACAAAGAGTCAAACTTTCGTGTAAAGAGCAGGGCGTTGAGGAAGGGACAGCCCCTTTCGTATACGGAACAATTTCTGTTCGTTTTAAGTTTTAATGTCACTTCTTACTTTTAGTTAAGAAAGCTTGCTTTTGTAATTTGTCTTTACTAGGACTGCTCGAGTTTCCAAGAAAAAGTAAAACAAATTCATTAAAATTGTTTAATTTAATGTATTCCTATACTTAATTAATTTGTTCGTATCTTGAGAATGTAGAAATGTTTTCGCCGTAATAACTTCAGCGTTTTTGATTTATTAAAAGCTCAAGAAATAAACAAATAAATACGCTTTCAAGTATCTCAAGCTAAGTTAAAACCCAAAATACATTCAGCAAGGTTTAAAACGTATTTATTATAGACTTTTGTCATATTATATTTGTGTTTATTATATTTATGTTAATCTTGAGTGGTCTTGACTGTGCCGTGTGGTTCTGAACAAATTCCCCACTTCAATTTGCTGTTTTATTAATTACCCTAGTTTTTCTTCTTTTTCTGATAGTGTATAAAGAAAAATACAATACTTTGGGCTAAGTACCACTAAGAATGTTTGCTTTCCTGTGAAGGATTTACTATCTTATGTTATAATTTCTTAAGGCATGACGCACTCTCAAGGAATGAGATATACCTCCCATGTTAAACATTTGGAGTTTGCCTGACGTTCCTGAATTAGTGATTTCGGCAGTTTTATGTCAATAGAAATAAAAAAAATCTGGTGAATATTTTCATGTAATCAAATATTAAAGCCGACAATTATTTTTTTTATAATTCCAAAATAATTATAAAACCTGTTTTGGGTTTGCATTCTAGATTGCTATACTTGACACTGTTGTTGTGGGGTATCAAAAAATAGAGCAAAAATTTTTCTATTCAACAATCAGAAACCTATTTCTATAATATATACTTTCTGGCTGCAGTCCCTTCAAATACTTTACATATTTGTTGTTCCGAAGTCAAAAATTCCGCTCAAAAGACTAGATCCAGCTGTAATCGTAGCGTGTGAGAATGCATAAATTACACCAATGGACTAACCACTCGGATTGTTCAGGAGCGACTCAGTCAAGTATTAGTTAGTTGTAACCTGTTTAAATGGAGTCTAGAGAATAAGTAGCCTGCAGACATAACTGCCGGCTAATAAATACATATAAAAAATTATATTGTATAAATAATTACAAGAAGAATTGCTAAGGGTAACCTGCACCTAGTCGTTATTTTGAGTGAGAAACCCCTTAAGTTCAACCCTCTTATGTTTGTTTAGTTGAAGCGACGAAGAAAACTGATACCTTTGTATTTGATCGACTTGTCGCCTAAGAGAAAGAATTGAATAGGGAGTAATTTTTGGACTTTGGCTTGGTCTTAATGGATTTTGGAATTGAATAGCTTTTTTCCACTACAGTACAACGCAGGCAATTGTCCCAGCAAACTGGGGAGGTGCAGGCCAAGGGAACTAGACGCTGTGAATAGAAGAATGTCTCCTCTATTTAAATGTCAGAAGGTCTGGGACATGTCTAGAAAAATTTACGAAATATACTAAAATGTAGCAAATATCGATTTTACTTTAAGTGTACACTCCTATTCTGGACCGAGACATTTTCTTTTCTTTTTTAGTTTTAAACGTCGATGTCCAATCTCTCGTAATATTTGGGTTCCCTAAAAGTCTATGCTAGCAACAGGGGTCTTAAAGTAAAAGATAAAAAAAGGAAAAATTGTATCTTGAAATTTTCATGCTTTTTTCATATTCTTGATTCTTCCACTGGAAACTCTGCTATCATTCTTCTTTATGGTTCGAACTATTTCCGCATGTGTCCTTGATGTGACCAGACAAATAAATTTTGGGTCTCTTTTACTTCAGACAAGTTTTTGAACCGAATATGTCTTTGAAGTAGAATTTAAATTTTTTCACACATTACGAAATTCAATTTTAGGAGGAAGGGGTCTGGACATCCCGGACGTTTCGAGCCCAATTTGCCTTTTCAAGTTTTCATGGTCTTGCGCAGTATTTTCTTTTATGGTAAGGCAGAGATGGCAAAAATTATTAATAAATGAAATGTTAAAATTTGCCCTGCAAGTTTTTGAAAAGCAGGGAAGGAGCAATGATCAAGATTTTGCCCCGCGCACAAGAGATTGCAGAACCGCCACTCTGGTAGGGGGCTCAGACCCACTCTCCTGAATACGCTCTTACTGACATCTATACTTAGATAAAATACGTCCTCTTGGATTATCCGATAAGTTCCTCAGTTACCACAACCTGTTATGCATCTCGGAATGTCATTTATTCTGCCATACTTGACAATTTTGGCCGATGCGTTTTACAGTGCCATCGTATATGGCACGTGTCACCGGTTGCGCACGATTTTTGAAGGTGGCAAATCTTTTTCAGGATTCCAAAACTTGCTAAATTTGATAGCATATTTTTTTTTTATCTAGAATGTAGTTCGATTTTTCATTTCTTCCCCCCCCCCCCCCTACACACACTTTCTGAATGTTAATTTTCTTCTAATAATTCAATCTTGACACGTTAGTACAAATTTGATAAAATGTTTGAAATCAGAATAACATTAATATTTTCTTACCACATACATTGTTTTCAAATTGGCATTTTTTAAAGTTTTGCCTATTAGCGACAGTAGTCTCTCTTTACTTGCGATTCATGAACGGTGTGAAAAGAAAAGAAAAAAAAATACAGAAGAGGAACACAACTTTTTGTATTAACTGATGACAGACGAATAGAGTGGGATCGCTATAATAAGATACATGGAATCTTTTCTTTATAAGGATTTGGCCGCTCTCCAAGTTTTTGTGGTTCATGGTTTCAATGATTTTCCCACCGCTTTTGTATGAAATTTATGATGCGTTTAGTCTTCTATATTTCTTCCACGTGGTTAACATATGGCGTTCAGGCTATTAAGAAAAGACAAAATACAAATAAATTGATTTTTTTGCTTAGGTGATACTGTAATCTGAACGGATGCTTTAATGAACCTAATTCAGTTGTGGTGACAGCAAATCCGGCGTTAAAATTGGGGCACCTCTTTGCGTTTACTAAATATTTTTATATCCTCTGATACAACAAACACTTCCAGCATATATGGGAATCAATATTTGCTATGGCTGTTATAAACAAATGTGCTCATTTTATGTCAATTTTGCTTTTGCATATACGTAAGGTGAAGGGCATATCATAGGCAGCAAAATAGCGCTCCCTAAGTAAAGATCGATGTGGGTACAATGTATAATTTTTTATATTTTATTTTTCGTTTTTATAGTTTTAGACCAGGGCACCTCGTATCGAAGGAGTTGTCGTAGAAACTTCGAAAAGGGCTCATTTGAACGGAAATTGAAAGGCTAGTGCCCTTTTAAATAGCCAAATGTGATTGGAGGGCAACTAACTTTCCAAACACATAATTTTTTATGTGTTTATTTTTTTGTGCCCTTTTAAATAGTCAAATGTGATTGGAGGGCAACTAACCCCCCTCCCACACCCATAATTTCCCAAACAAATCCAATAAAAATTTTGATATAGCTATTTTGTTGAGCGTAGTTGAAAGGTCCGGAAACTATGTATTTGAAGATGACAACCCCCCTACAGCCCTCAGGGTGGGGGTTGTAAATTACGCCCTGGAGGTATATAAGGATGATCGTATAAACCCCAGAGGGGGCTTATTGGATTGCTATTCACAAGTTATACTGCCATTTTTGAGATTCAGGGTGACGGGAGGGTTGATGCCTCCCCTCTCACACCTCGTATATACCCGAAAGGGATCTGATAGAAATTTCGAGATTGTTGTTGTAGAAGCTTCATAAAAAGCTCATTCGATTGGAAATTGAAAGGGCTAGTGCTCTTTTTAATTGTCGAAAATGATTGAAGGACAACTAACCCGTCCTCCCATTCCCACCATTTCCCCTAACACATTCAATCAAAATTTGGAGATAACCATTTGTTCAACGTAATTGAAAGTCCGGAATCATCTATTTGAGAATGACGACCCCCTTCCCCCCACAGCCCCCAGGTCAAAGTTTGTAAGTTATGGCCTGGGGGCATACAAGGTATATATAGAAAGGGTAATCGTATAAACTTTGCAGGGGGCTCATTGGATTGGTAATCAGAAGTTCTAGGGCTCTTTTTAAGATTCAGTGTGATCGGAGGGTCGACACCCCCACACAAAACTCGTTATTTCCCCGAAATGCATGTGATAGAAATTAAGATGGCTATTTGTTGTCGTAAAGTCTTCAAAAAAGAGCTCATTTGATTAGAAATTGACAGGGCCAGTGTCCTTTTTAATAGTCGGAAGTGATTGGAGGGTAATTAACCCCCCTTCCACGCCTTTGATTTCCCCAAACACATTCAATCAAAATTTTGAGATGTCCATTTTGTTCAGAGTAATTGAAAGTTTCAGAGATTATGTCTTTGGGCATGACAACCCCCCGCAGCCCTCAGGCCAAGGGTTGTAACTTGTGCCCTGGGGATGTATAAGGTTTATATAGGAAGGGTGATAGTATAAACTTTTGGAAGGGGCTCATTGGATCGGTAATGAGAAGTTGTAATGAGAAGTTTGAGATAGCCATTTTGTTCTGCGTAGTTGAAAGGCCTGGAAATCATGTCTTTGACAACCTTCATACCTTCTCAAGACCAGAATATTATTTGCACTTTACTGAAAAAGCAAAAAATGGCTGTGAATTGTCAGTTTAGCATACAAAGTTAAAAAAGTTAAAACATTCAAACGTATTTTGTCGTTTGATGTCGTGGGATGGAAGGATTAGAATGGCTTTTGAGTCTTCAAAGGGAAAGTGAACGCAAAACACATTTATGTTTAAAAAACGCAAGACGAGATAAGTTTGTTCTAAAATAAGATTAATAAGTGATAATTATATATTATAGCTATTAAGCTATTATATTAAAAAGTTTATATCTTTTATGTGCTATATTACTGAAATTTTGAGGTAGCCATTTGTTCAAAAGCGGTCCAAAGATCACATAGCAAAGCCTTTGGGGTCGACACAACCCCTTACAAACCGTGGGCGGTCAACTTTTTTCTGGAAGGTGTGGTTGTTTGAACTTTAGAGGAAGCTCATTTGACTGGGAATGTATAGTTCTAGTTCCCTTTTTAGAGTCAAACTGATGTAGGGTAACTAGCCCGCTCCCTCCCTGACAACCTGTTTTCCCCCAAACGCATCCAATCAAAATTGTGAGATAACCATTTTATTCACAATAGTCCAAAGGTATATAACAGTAACTTCAAGGTGGACATAACCCTCCAGAGCCTATGTGCAAGGGTTGTAAGTTATGCCCCGGGCATATAAGGTTCTTATGGAATGGATGGTCGTATTAACTTCGGATCGGATGGGGCTTATGCGATTGAAAATGGGAAGATCCATGCCCTTTTTGAGAGTCAAAAGTGAAAGGAGGACAACCAGCCTCCTCCTCATTCCCCAAAAGACATCGAATCAAAATTTCAAGAGTACTATATTGTACAGCTTTATTGAAAGGTCAGGTACTCATCATGGTGAGGAGGTGTCACTAGGTCCGGTAACACCTCCTTACATTGTCAACTTATATTATTAGTTTAGACCTCTAAGGATAAGTTGTAGGGGATTTTGAACTAGCCAGAAGGCACTATATATATACTGTCAATACCACCACTACAGTTAATGAAACTAATGAAGCTATAGTTATTAAGATGAAATTCTTAGCGAACGTTTAGGAGTTTCAATTAAAGGTAAAAAATGTAGACCGATCTATAATGGCTAGAAATACCATTGCAACTTCTAAGGGAGCTAATTTAATTCAAAATCAAAAGTTCTGGCCAGCAACTAAAGAGTGGAGGGCAAGCTACGCTTCTCTCAAGCCTACTCATTTTCCAAACGCATTTACTCAAATTGCATTCGATCGTGATGGCTTTATGATTTTTTGACACAGTTTTAATTTCTCTCAAAAAAATTGTACCACAGTTTTCTAGTTTGGTGAGGTAAAAAGGTATTCATTGATAGCTTGCTTCTGATTAGGGCACCGGGGGCTTTCTTTGAGTCCATTCAATTTCAACAATCGAGATTTCACATGTCCTCGGTGCTCTAATGGATTTGCCAGACGCTACAGAGTTGGTGGCACTAGTAGGTTTTTATCCCCTTCTTCTGTCTTTCCTTCATCTTTCCTTAATCCTTTCATCTTTGTTAAACCGCGAAAGATTCACTTTTTGCAAGTTTTCCATTCTTTTTGCTCCACGCTTTCAACAACCGTGATTTTTTGACGCAGAAGGTCTACCACAGTACCGCAGTCGTCTAGGAAAGCTGAGGAAGTAAAAACTCAATTCATTGATAGTTTGCATTTAATAGGGATGCAGTTTTTTTTTATATTTGTAAAAAGTTTGTAAAAATTGAACCCACTCTTTGAATTTTTTCATCTTAAAAAAGTGAAAATTCAAAGATGCGATGAATTCCTAATGGGATATATTATTTGCAGCACTGAAGTCTTACTCGTTAATTCATTTATTGTCGAATGTTTAAATGAGATTCTTTTTAGTTGTCTTTTCAGTCACGCTCACGCAGTCACTGTGTGAAGGTAGTTTAATTAGCTATTGGATTTTGTTACACGTTTATTAAGGTTGTTTTGTTCTCTGGTTTTGGTCTCGTATATCTAATCCCTTTTTTCTTTCTTTTTTATTTATTCAATCTTTTTCTTCCACTGAAGACGGCGGAGCAGAGATCTCTGACGAAGTGTTTTCTCACAATTTGTATCGGCCTAGATTTCGTTTCAGTGTGTACCTTACTACTGAAGTGTTCAACCCCTTGAAACTTTCAAACTGGTATACCTCATGAAGGAACTTTTGTACCAAAAAATGGATGTCATATACTTTGATCAGCTCATCAAGAGCTATCGATTGCCGTCGAAAAAATAAAATTCTATCTGTCTTAGTTCAAAAGTTGATTTTTTTTTTCCGTAGGCCAACTTTCTAACGTCACCACAGAAAGGAGCTAAGGATAAGCTCCAATTCCTTTAGCAATTAGAGAACTTTTAAAGTTTATTAGGCACATCTAATGCCATTTCTTTACTGCAATCCCAAGTCAAAAAAAACGAATGATAAACCCAGCTGAAATCACGAACAGAAATGGGTAAAAACAATAGATTGCAGCACTTTCGGACCGTGGGAAAATGCCACATTTTTGCTTCTGTAAATTTTTCTGTTTATCACTCAAAGAAGATATATTGGCTGTGGGGCCGGGTAACTGCCGCATAAATTTAACACTTATAGATTTTAGTCCATCTTCAATTCGAAAGTGGTGCCTGCCTGCTTGCCTGCTAGAACGAAGCTTTCCACTTGAAAGCAGAAACATGGTTTGATGCATGAACGAAAGCTTGGCTGCACAACTTCATATACTCCTGACATAGGCTATATAACTCCACTTCACTTCGCATACCATAGGCTCTGGCGCGTGGACAAGCAAAAACCATCCTTTTTGGCCACAGGCAAGAGTTTTGCGGAGCTTTCCAAAATGTAATGTCATATTCATCAATCCGGCCTGAGGTCCACACTTTCCGTAAAAGCCGCACAGGTTAGACCCTTACCAGTTTCCAGGAATAAGCTGCGATAGGTGGCATAGGAAAAAAAACCGGGACAAAACTGAAGTGTTGCTCTCGCAACACAATAAAAGTTCTAGTGCCCTTTTTAAGTGGCCAAAAAAATTGAAGGGCACCTAGGCCCCCTCCCACGCTCATTTTTTCCCAAAGTCACCGGATCGAAATTCTGACAGCCATTTTATTCAACATAGTCGAAAAAACTATTAACTATGTCTTTGGGGACGACTTACTCCCCCACAGGCCCTGTGGGAGGGACTGCAAGTTACAAACTTTGACCAGTGTGTACACACAGTAATGGTTATTGAGAAATGTAAAGACGTTTTCAGGGGGATCTTTTTTGGTTGGGAGGAGGAGGGCATGAGGGGCGGGGTTACGGGGGGATCTTTCCATGGAGGAATTTATCATGGGAGAAGAGAATTTCCATGAAGGGGCGCAGGATTTTCTAGCATTATTTAAAAAAAAGGAAAAAATAAATATGAAAAAGTTTATTCAACTGAAAGTAAGGAGCAGAATTAAAAATTAAAACGAATCGAAATTATTATGCATATAAGGTTCACCTCGTTCTAATACCTTGCTCTTTACGCTAAAGTATTTTTAGTAATTTCAACTATTTATTCTACGGCCTTTGTGACTCAGAGGTCATTCTTAAGGATTGGGACAAAATTTAAGCTTTAGTGTAAAGAGCGAGGTATTGGCGAGGGGGCAGACCCCCTCATATACGTAATAAAAACATACGAATATTGAAGTTCGTTACTTAAGTTTATTCGTAAGTTATGTTTAAATTTTACTAATAAAAATTTTCGTGAAATATTAAAAGTTCTAGTTGCCTTTTTAAGTAACCAAAAAATTGGACGGCAACTAGGCCTCCTCCCCATTCCTTTTTTCTCAAAATCGTCCGATCAAACCCATGAGAAAGCCATTTAGATAAAAAAATAATACGCAAATTTTGTTTTAATTATTCATGTGTGGAGAGCCAAAATCAAACGTGCGTTAATTCTAAAACATTCGGAAAGTAAAAAAGAGTTTTTTAACTGAAAGTAAGGAGCGACCCTCCTCAACGCCCCGCTCTTTACGCTAAAGTTTTTTACTGTTTAAAAAAATAGAGTTGAGAGAAAGAGTAAAAAAATTATCGTAAAGAGCGGGGTGTTGAGGAGGGAACATCCCCTTTCATATACGGAGTAATTTCTGTTCGTTTCAAGTTTTAATGTCGCTCCTTTGTTTCAGGTAAAAAAAACTTTTTTTTTATTCAATTTGTTTATGTGATTGGGGAAGTGGCTCAGAGCTTATTTCAGGGATCACTAAAGTATCGGCTTCTCTTTTGAGAAAACCGAAATACGACTCATTTATTCTTAAATCACTTGAATCTCTGTTCAAAGCTAGACCTAAATGTTGGTATTTATAAATTTCAACATCTTCTCTGTAGTGCTGGACAATGCCTTTGTCATGCGACATTAGGCTAGCTTGGTTAAATAAAACTGGATTATTAAATATGTGTAGAGTCAATTTCCTGTTTTTTTTCCGCTTTTTATGGTACTTGGTATTTACCAAGTGACATATAGCAATCGCTTATTCTGTCGGTCTGTCGGTCTGTCTGTCGGTCCCGGTTTTGCTAGTTTAAGCACTTCCATATAAGCTATGACGATGAATTTGGCAGGCGTATCAGGGACCAAACCAGATTAAATTAGAAACTGTCATTTCCCCGTTGCTACCATCTTGGGGGGAGTGGGGGACGGTTAAATCGGAAAAATTTGAAAAAATGAGGCATTTTTAACTTCCGAAGGAGTAATCGGATCTTAATGAAATTTCATATTTAGAAGGACCTCGTAACCCAGAATTCTTATTTTAAATTCCTACCGGATCCATTGTCTCGGGGGGAGTTCGGGGGGGGGGAACCGGAAATCTTGGAAAAGGCTTAGAGTGGGGAAATCAGGATGAAACTTGGTGGGAAGAACAAGCACAAGTCCAAGATACGTGACTGACATAACCGGATCGGATTGCTCTCTTTGGGAGAGTTGGGGGGGGGGGCGATTCGGAAAATTAGAAAAAATGAGGTATTTGTAACTTGCGAACGGGCTATCAGATCTAAACGAAATTTGATATTTAGAAGGATCTTGTGCTTCAGAGCTGTTATTTTAAATACCGACCAGAACCGGTAACATTGGGGGGAGTTGGAAGGGGAAACAGGAAATCCTGGAAAACGTGAAAATTGAGGTATCTTTATCTTGCGATTGGGTAATCGGATCTTAATGAAACTAGATATATAGAAAGATCTTATGTCTCAAATGCTCCATTTTCAATTTTAATCGGATCCGGGGACATAGGGGGTCGGAGGGGGGAACAGAAATCTTGGAAACCGGAAATCTTGGAAAACGCTTAGAGTGGAGAGATCGGGATGAAACTTGATGGGAAGAGTAAGCACAAATTCAAGATACGTGATTGAAATACTTGGGATGGATCCACTCTCTTCAGGGGAGTTGGGGGGGGTCAATTCGGAAAAATTAGAAAAAATTAGGTATTTTTAACTTAAGAACGGGTGACCGTATCTTAATGAAATTTGATATTTAGAAGGAACCCATGTCTCAGAGCTCTTATTCTAAATCCCGATCAGATCTGGCGACATTGGGGGGAGTTGGAGGGGGAAACCGGAAATCTTGGTAAACGCTTAGAATGGAGAGATCGGGATGAAACTTGATGGGAAGAATAAGCACAAGTTCTAGATATGTGATTGACATAATTGGTACGGATATGCTCTCTTTGGGGGAGTTAGGGGGGGGTTGTGTTAATTCGGAAAAATTAGAAAAATTGAGGTATTTTTAACTTAAGGACCTGTGACCGGGATCTGAATGAAATTTGATATTTAGAAAGAATTCATGTCTCAGAGCTCTTATTTTAAATCCTGACCAGATTTTGTAATATTGGGGGGAGTTGGAAGGGGAAACCGGAAATCTGGGAAAACGCTTAGAGTGGAGTGTAGAGATCGGGATGAAACTTGGTGGGTCGAATAAGCAAATGTCGTAGATACGTGATTGACGTAACCAGACTGGATTCGCTCTCTTTGGGGGAGTTGGGGGGTCCAGTGCTTTGGTGAGTTTGGTGCTTCTGGACGTGTTAGGACACTGAAAATTTGTAGGTGTGTCAGGGCCTAGCATAAATGGACTTGATAAAGTCGTTTTTCCCGATTCGACCATCTGGGGTGCTGAAGGGAGAGAAAAAATTAGAAGAAATGAGGTGTTTTTAACTTACGATTGGGCGATCGGATCTTAATGAATTTTGATATTTAGAAGGGCTTCGTGTCTCAGAGCGACATTAAGTCTATGATTTTGCGTTTAAATCCATCTATTGATCTTAGAATTTTGCTAGAGCTCATGCCATATGAGCTCCTAGCTCTTCCAACCTCGTCACAAGTGCCATATGAGCTCTTAGCTCTTACTAAGGGTGTTATTAATTGAGATGGACTGCTGAATTAATCTATCCATATGTCGTTGATGAGTTCTTCCTATGTTCCAAAGACCACAAGAGCAAGGAATTCTGTAGACACCGGAGTTTTCACCTATCGGGATAGGGTCTTTACCTTAGTGGATTTGGGAACTGATAGTTTTTCTGGGTCTATAGTAAGTGAAAATATTATTTTTCCTTAGATTTTTGGAAATGTGGTCTGAAACCCCTTTAACGCACGGCAGATCAAGATAAACTGAATTTTCCCTTGGATTTGCGTTTACTGTGTCACTAGCTGATAAACTTTTGATACGTTTTGCAATCATAGAATTTATTAAACTAATTTGATAACCGTTTCCAAATAAAATAATTTTAAGGTGGTCAAGCTCTGAGTCCAGGAAACGTGGAGAATCCAGGAAACTTGCAATGCTCTGTCAACTAGAGAAGTGACCACTCCTCTTTTCGCAGCAGGAGAATAGTTAAAGGAATAATTTAAGTAATGGACACTGTGTTTAGGTTTTCTATAGACTCCAAACTCAAAGCATGTATCATTTCGTCGAACCAAGATATCTAAGAAAGGAAGATCCCTTTTTACCTCCAATTCATAAGTAAATTTTGTATCCAATGAGTTAAGCAAGTGAAGAAAAAACTCTAGAGATTTGTCACCATGCTCCCACAAATAGAAAATATTATCTTTAAAACAAACTCAAAATTCCGGTTTACAAAAACTTTGCCTCAGTTGATGATAGGGGGCGGCCATTGAAAGCCCATATTTCCGTCTATAAAAAAGGTCTCTATAATGGAAGTAAAAAGAATTTCTGCTACAAAGGGCTGTAAGTGAAAGAATGTCTGATTCGAAAGTGTTGACTTTTCTGATATAGATGGGTTAGAACTGAGTTTATGTTCCAAAATCCTTTCGGCCTTTTGAGGATCGCAATTGGTATATATCGAATCCGCATCAAAACTACCCATTCTTGTATTTGGTTTAACCGAAAGTTGCTTAAACATGGAAACGAAATCAGCGGAATTTTTAATATAGGATTTTTGAGCCTGAATTAGCGAGCAAAATACAACTGATAAGAATTTCCCTATTTTTGCTGTTGGAGAATTAAATGAGGAAAGAATGGGTCGAAGTATCAGATTATTTTGTTCGCGCTGTAAGAAAGAGGCACTTGTAAGAGAGAAATGCAATGATTAAAATCAGAAATCAGGTGATCTAGTTATCCTGTTTATTTAATTGGTGCTTCACTTGTTTGAGTGAACGAATTTTTTCTTTTATTTCTCAGTTGTTCATTAGTATCCGTCGATGGCAATTCATATTTGTTTGGATTTTATGTAAATGACGGATATTGACGAATATCTCACTTTATTGTTGTTAGGTATTTGATTTTAATTCTTACGATTTTTGGTCTTTTATTGGACTTTATTTATCTTTATTTTTTGGTTGTTTTTTTTTTTTTCATTGGTTTTGTTATACCTTCCGCATTTATTTTTTGGTTTGTGATTTCTCCTTGATTATATTATTTTGTTCGCGCTGTAAGAGAGAGGCACTTGTTCTCTCGAAATATTCGCTTTCTGTGTTTTCTTCAGTATTTTCGTTTGGTTTTTAAACCCCAATTTTGATCGTTTTCTTTCTTTATGTTATGGCAGGCCAATCTGGTTAAAAAATTATCTTCTATTTGGTTTATTCAAGTCTTGCTTTTTTGGCTACTAACCATAGATTGTTTTAATAGGTTAATTGATATTGGCTGTTTTTTTGGTTTATTTGGTTTAATTGGTTTAATTTGGTTTATTTGATTCTTGCTATTTGGCTACTAACCCTAGTGTTTTTTTTTGTAATAGGTTAATTGGTATTTGCTATTGGTTTTTTGGTTTATTCGGTTTAATTTGGTTTATTCAATTCTTGCTCTTTGGTTACTAACCTTAGAGTTTTTTTGTATTAGGTTAATTGGTATTGGCTGTTTTTTTTTTGTTTATTTGGTTTAATTGGTTTAATTTGGTTTATTCGATTCTTGCTATTTGGCTACTAACCCTAGAGATTTTTTTTTGTAATAGATTAATTTGTATTTGCTATTAGTTTTTTGGTTTATTCGGTTTAATTTGGTTTATTCAATTCTTGCTCTTTGGTTACTAACCTTAGAGTTTTTTTGTATTAGGTTAATTGGTATTGGCTGTTTTTTTTTGTTTATTTGGTTTAATTGGTTTAATTTGGTTTATTCGATTCTTGCTATTTGGCTACTAACCCTAGAGGTTTTTTTTTGTAATAGATTAATTTGTATTTGCTATTGGTTTTTTGGTTTATTCGGTTTAATTTGGTTTATTCAATTCTTGCTCTTTGGTTACTAACCTTAGAGTTTTTTTTGTATTAGGTTAATTGGTATTGGCTGTTTTTTTTGTTTATTTGGTTTAATTGGTTTAATTTGGTTTATTCGATTCTTGCTATTTGGCTACTAACCCTAGAGGTTTTTTTGTAATAGGTTAATTGGTATTTGCTATTGGTTTTTTGGTGTATTCGGTTTAATTTGGTTTATTCAATTCTTGCTTTATTGGCTACTAACCTTAGAGTATTTTTGTAATAGGTTAATTGGTATTGGCTATTGGTTTTGTAAAATAATTTGCTATATCATTTTTAATTAGCTGTGTGTACATGATTTGTGCATAAATATAGTTTTTTTTTTATGATAGAAAAGCAGTGTGTTCTTCGTTGTTTTTTAAATCTTTTAGCAGTGGGCTTACAAAAGCTTCTATAACTAACCAAAGCACAAACTTTCGGTACTTTCGGTAGAAAAACTTTCGGTACTTGTATGATATTTCCCCTACCGTTCTAGTTGTTCATTCATTGAAGCATTGTATAACCGATTTTTTCTTTAGATTCTTTAAGTTAAGCGTGAGACAAGACAAAGAGAGGTGCAAAATTGATGGAAAATATGTAATTTGGGCTATGTATTTGCACATTAGAGGGAAGGGGGTTGAAGTATTTGGACAGTGTGAAGTTAGAAAAAAAATCTTACTTCATAATGTGCAGAGTAATTGTACCTAACACATTAGGCATACAGACCCGCTATACTTTACCCCCCCCCTAATGTGCAAATATATTGCCCAGATTTGTTTCTAAATACTGTATTTTTATCATACTAGGAATATTTCACTAGGATTGAGTGTCAGAGAAAGACTTTAGAAGAATATTAGGTAGGGGCTATATAATATAAGTACCAAACGTTTTTTTACTTCTCCATCCAAAGTGTTTCCTTCCTTATCCACCACAACATTTTTTTTTCGCAGACATACTGAAGAATCTGTTTTTTCCGCGCTCGGAATATCTGAGGAGAGAGTCCTCAGATACTCCTGTATCATATATATCCCTTCTCAGCTCAAATTAAACTGATTTCAAGTTGATCGCCATTTAATAAGAATAAACCAATCTATCCTTTTCTATGCAACAAATAGTTAAATACGTAAATGGATTTACGGATTCTCTCCCAATTTGTAATGGTGTGCCCCAAGGATCCCTGTTGGTCCAATACCATTCGTTGTAATGGTAAACAATTTTAGCTTTATTTTTTCGGATAGATGGAAATTCGTTAATGAAATATCTGTCTTAAAGACGCGTTATAAAAAAAAATTTAAGAAGTAGCCCAAGGGATGTCCTGAAGCAGATATCAGGTATATCTGCTTTTAATTATATGGCGGTCAGTCGTTTAAAGTTAACACTGTTAACAATTGTTTACCTCAAGATTGCCACCCCCCTCTTTCAGTCGCCCAATCCCCCTGGAATATTGGCTAGTACTGTAACATTGCTAGGTGTTACCATCTCATGTGATAAAGATTGGGATTAATCTCCTTAATAAGCTTAAATGCCCCCAATCATATTTGTTTTAGAATTTCACTCTCATTTGTACACCCAATCCTTGAGTATGCTCAATACCGCATTACACCGCAATTACTTGATGATGATGATGATATCAATTACTTGATGATGCCAATACCGCAGGGTTGCTGTGGTAGCGGTAACCTAGTAAGGGACGATCACGTCCTAAATTAAGAAACAAAATAGCCCATAACTCCTTAAAATGGTGTCAAATTGAACTACGAAGTCTGTTTGGCATCCTGGCACCTCTGAAAAATTGTGGGACAGACTAGAGGCAGTCCAAAAATAAGTATAAGAATTACTCTAAATGGGGGTAAAGCTCCTTAAATCTCCTTTCTTCGCAGAACTAATCTAGGCACCCTTGAGGAAAAGAGAACGAAAACTTTCTTACGTCTCGCAAATACTGCCCTATATAATCACCAGAAAAATTTCACTTTTCTCTAGCCAATATATCCCCTCTGACGCCTTGCCTCTCGTTTTGCATCAACAAAAAACACAATAATTACCCTAATAAAAATCTCTGCAGGAAAATATTTGAAGATTCTTTCCGCTGCATATCTGATATGTTCAGTAAGTGACCCCCCTCCCCTTCTTTCTTTCCCTCCTATTTTTACCACTCATCGTGTAAATTTAATTTTACTAAGTTCACTCTTTTTTTTTACCCTGAAATCCTTAAGAATTGTCGTCCGTCATGTCACCAAAGAACAATGGTTTTCCTCGTGCTTATGATTTATACAATTTCTTTTATTTTGCCCCTTCTTTGTGTATTTACTATTCACTGAGCGTCTATTTCTTTTTAAACTCTACTAGTTTTCATTGCTTTTCAAGCCTTATCTCGTTTTTTTGTGCTGTGTTTGTTTTTAGGTTTGACTCTTAAAATTCGAAATCGACCCATCTTGCCTTGTGATTCTCATATTTTGTGGAAATAAATCGTATCTTATGTCTATCATAATACGAAATTATTTTTTTTAGGACTTTTCGTCTGACCTTCTTGAATTCCTAAACAACACATCTGTTCTACCAGAGCTTAATTTTAACACAGATTTGGATTTTTCTGTTGTAAGAGACGATTTAGACGCCATGGAACGCTGCCTGTATGTCCGTTCAAATCCAGGATCGGACTTCACTGCGTCAAGCAGCTCAGTATGCAGTTCAGCTTCTCAGAGTCCTCCTACACCAAGGCATATTTTTCCAAACAACATTAGGAGTGATGACAGAGGAAGTTTTTATAGTGACAGTGAGTCTAGCGAAATGTCAGTACAGGTTGTGCCCAATATTCTGTATGATAGATCAGACGATGAGCGGAATCTAATGTCAAATTTGGAACGTAGTGATTGCTCGAATTCAAACTCACCTGTAATGGCAATGAATGAGCTGTATTCTCCTAGTGGTCGATTTTTGAGCAGTCCTCTGAGCACACATATGGGACAGCTCACTGTGAATACTCATGACGTTGAGCTAAAGTCGCAAAAAAAGACAATGATCTCTGCTCACCCTAATGATCTGTCCGTTGGTGTTTCTCAACCTCTTCACGTGAACTTTAACAATTTTATTTGTGTGGATGATAATATGACTGGGAGGCATGGTGTTTCGCCTGAATTGAAACACCAGCCTGCTGTGAAGTCGCACCGTCGTGATAATACCGATTCTTTTCCACCCAAGAAACCTATGAATCCCTCGGATAAGCAAACAACTGAGGCTTGTATACCTGAAGAGAAACAAAAGAGTATTTATCCCTTTGAGTACCGTTCTGCCAGGGAGGAAATATTGGCCATGCTTGATCCAACAAAGAAGGAGGAATTTGTAAAACATGTAGCCAAACTTCCAGAAAAGGATCTTCTTCAAATCGACGACGATGGAGATACGTAAGACACTTTCAACCTTTTCTATTTTTTTCTTGTCTTTCATTAATGTGATTAAATTGCGTCATATTAGCGTAGTTTGATTGAAGTTGGAGAAAATTATTTTTCCTGTCTGCTGAGGGTTACCTTTGTCGCTGAAAGATGGATTTGCCCTGTTATTATAGTTTAAGTTTATTTTAAACTGCTAGAAACTTGATGTCTTTGCCCTACTAGGGTTTATTTGATGTTTCCGCTTAAGCCACCTCTCAAGATTTTCATAAATATTTTAAGTCATCTTAAAGCCTCATCCAAGGGTTCACTCTCTTAGGGTTTATTTGATGTTTCCGCTTAAGCCACCTCTCAAGATTTTCATAAATATTTTAAGTCATCTTAAAGCCTCATCCAAGGGTTCGCTCTCTTAGGGTTTATTTGATGTTTCCGCTTAAGCCACCTCTCAAGATTTTCATAAATATTTTAAGTCATCTTAAAGCCTCATCCTAGGGTTCGCTCTCTTAGAAATCATGTATACCAGGTGGCGCGTACCAAGCAGAGTGGAACTGTGTCAGACGTTTTTGGGGGATGCCAAGCTTTTTAGGGACTGTGCCAAGGGTGGTTTAACTGTGTGGCACACGCAGCGTTTTGGGTATACACCAGGTGGCGCGAACTAAATGCTCTTTTTTTTATTTAACGAAACTCATGCGCAGGGGATTAAAAAACTTTAAAAAGGTAGCAAAAATGTGTTCATATGCATTTTTTTTACGTTTTTACGAGCCGGACAAACATTTCAGGGATGGGCAGGGGTTTCGAACCTCCAAACCCTCCAAGATACGGCCTTGTTCATATGGCTAATTAAGGGCTAAGGGCTTCCAATCTCCTGCCTTGAGACTAATCTTTCTATTCTTCCAAACTTTTTTTAACTGTGAAAAAGCACCCTGAGCCTTAGCTATTCTACTTTTAACATCTTCACTACTCCCAATGCTCTACTAATAATACTGCCAAGGTAACTTATGCTCCCAACCTGATCAATATTTTCGTTACCTAATGTCACCTGTTCATTTTCACTTATTGTTACTTATTATCACTTATTACTTATTTTCACTTATTATATTTTAGCACCCTGGCCTCGCGAAATCTCTAAAAAATTCATTCATTTTCCTCACACTTTCATCTAATATGCTTAAATCATCAGCATAATCTAAGTCCAGGAGCGTTTTCCCTCCCCATTTGATTCCGTGATCTCCAATTGCCTTTCCTGTGCTCCTTATGACGAATTTCATCAAAATGATCCATATAAAGGGGGATAGAACACAACCATGCTTAACTCCTGATTTAATACAAAACCAGCTGCTAACCTCATTTCCTACCTTAACCGCAGCAGTATTATTCTCGTACATAGCACAAATCACTTTAATGTATTTTTCTGGTACACCATATAACGATAAGACCTTTGTTAACGCTCTTCTATCAACAGAATCGAAAGCTTGCTCATAATTGATAAAACTGAGGACCAAAGGTGTTTGACAACGAAGGGACTTCTCAATTATTAACCCAAGAGTGAAAATTTGGTCGACACATCCTCTACTTTTTCTAAAACCGCATTGTTCTTCCCTTAAAACTTTGTCTACAGCATCTCTCAGTCTAAGAAGTATCATATTACTCAGTAATTTGCTACCTACAGAGACCAGACTAATGCCTCGATAATTACGACACTCACTCTTGTCACCTTTCTTATACAGTGGTTTAATTAAGGTTTTCCTAAAATCATTGGGTACTTCCCCTTTTTCATAAATCATGTTCATAATCTTCAGTAGCTTATTCCTAACTACAGAGCCACCATATTTAAGAAACTCATTAATCATATTATCAGCACCTGGAGCCTTATTATTTTTTAATCCTTTTAGTACTGTCGCTAATTCTTCCTCACTAAACAAATCTTCCTGCACATCCAAGGTATCACAAACTTTTTCATTTTCATCTATATCTTTTCCTGCAACTGTATCTCGGTTTAGCACATTCTCAAAATGTTCCACCCATCTTTCTTTAACTTTTTCCATATCACTAATTGTGGCCCCTTTTCTATCTTTAACTGGGACTAGTCCGGATTGGCTACTCCCTTTCAATTTATTAACATGCCAGTATAATATTTTACTATTATGCCGTCTAGTCGCATCTTCCAAATTCTCAGCAATTTTATCCATGGCCTCCACTTCACATCATCTCCTTAGTTCATATTTTAATGCTTTCTCCACTTTCTTTACATTCTTTTTGTTTTCATACGACCTATCACTCAGATAATTCTTATACAAGCCCCTTCTACTCTATTAAACCTAAAGCTTTTTCACTAATATTCCTAGTTGCAGTCTTAATACTCTTCCCTAAGACACCATCAGCAACTTCACAAATTGTTTTTCTGAAATTATTCCATCCATCTTCCACATTGTCAAATTTTAAACTCTCAAGTTTAGTATTCAACTGTTCCTGGAAGTTTTTTCTCACATTTTCATCCTGGAGTCTACCAACATCATAACTTTTCGGGAGGTAGTTACCCTTCCGAAATTTCAGGTTTAAGTTAATCTTAGACACTACTAGATGGTGATCTTTACTTTTAACATCAATAACAGCACTCCTATATACCCTAGTATCTTGTATTGATCCTGCTAGTCTTCTGTTTACAATAACATAATTAGTAAGGTTTGCTGTCTTACCATCACGTGAATACCATGTCAACTTATGGGCCATTTTGTGACCAAACACCGTATTGGTTATAACTAGGTTGTTATATCTCCACGAGCCAGAAAAATATTTCAGGGGTGGGTGGGTGAAAGCCTACTACTACTAATGACTCACCACAGCACCAGCCCGCTTGATGCTAGCTCGACTACGCTTGCTCCTCCTTCATCCAATCCGTTTCATGATAATTTCCAGCAACTGTAAGCTCTTGTCGGATGACTCTTTCAAGATACGATGGTCATTTTGTGGCTATAAGTGATAAAATCAAGAAAAACCCATAAAATATTCTTTGATCGGAAAATGCCTTTTAAGAGAATCGTTGCTGAGCCTTAGTGATTAACTTAATTATTTTATTCTCATGATCAGACATATTCCTGTCTGTTCCAGGGGGTGGGCCAGCTTATGGAAAACGCCAAAAATTGGCGAATTATGCGGAAAATATTGTAACAATCACAATTTCTTAAAGATTCGGGTTATTGTGCTTGTGGCCAAAAGCTCTTCCCTACTTACTTGGCTGTCGCGGAATGTATAGTATTTATTTCGGATATTGAGCTTGTCAAATACCAAGTTTGTTTGCTCCATAAAACAATAACGAAAAAAGTGGGAAAACAACTGCGTAATGCAACTAGAAAAAAAACAAACAAAGACAATTATTTTATCCCGTTGAATATGCTTTGACAACATTCGAAATATCTATTTATGACCATTTTGTAATTAGATAACGAATTAGAAGCATTTCTTGTGCCCATCCCACTTGTTTTTCTCGTGGCGATAAATTTCTAATGTTTATGCATTCGGTTCGTTTGGCGCCGAACCATTTTGGCTTTATTCCTACATTTTTTTTTTCAGATTGAAATGTCCGTCCCGACGGGGAATTCTAAATGGCTTTTCAGCGTTCTTTGGTCCTTGAGTATTGCGTCACAGTAAGCTATTAAATATAAACGCTTGACATGAAGATTACTTAACAGTTTTGCAAAACGCTGAATGGGCTTATTATTTGTTGAATAAAAGAAAAACTAATGAAGGGGGAAATTGTATTTACCTTATTCATCCTTGCACTTTAAGGACAGGGTCTTTAAGATTGATTTGAAGGATTTTTATCCTCATATAAAATGAAAATACTAATTTGAAGCTAATTTATCGCTATTTCAGAGTAGCAGACTACTACTCTTCTAGCAAGTTATTGCTCTGACAATCTATTGAAGGGGAAACGGTACTTACCTTATTCATACCTTGCATTCAAGGCCGGAGGAAAGGGAAACTTCCAAATTTGGTGTGAGGGATTTTTGCCCTTCAGAATATAGATAACTAATTTAACACCACCTGTTGTCGCTATTTCAGACGCTACCCCCCGAAGACTGTCGTCTTTAACCCCTTCATTAATAAGGTAATAGTTTTAGTTAAGCATTTCTATCTCCTTCTGTCAAATCACTTTGATGCAGAGGTGACGAGATGCTCCTACGACTCCTGTTAGCGGGGCTAGACACTTAAGCAGGAGGGATCGCCCCCGTGTCGGCTTTTCTGGGTTCTTTATAATTTTTCGATAACGTGACTGGTTTTCTACAATTCACCTGTTTTTATAATTTTTATGAGTCTGACCCCCCCCCCCCCCACTGGATGACTAAAACAAAAGGTTGTCTAATTACTTGTTAGTTTTTTTGGTACTTAAGTATCCCGGAAATACTTAAGAAGTTTGATCTGTGTTATCTGAGCAAAACCGGTTGTCTTTCGCATTCGATTATAATTAGTTTCGTCTCATCGACAATAACTACGATATAGGTATATTTAAATTAAATATTTAACATATAGAAGTGGTTAGGTTAAGTTAGGTTAGATGAAGTATTTAATATAACCCGTTTTGAGCCACCTGCTTTCCATAATTCTGTTCTTTAGTTTCCATGATTTTGTTACTATAGTATTATATTTTCATCATATTTTGGTATATTTCATTATTATTAACCTAACTAGTCATTATGGTTAAACTAATTTCATTTCTTCAGTTTTCGGGATATTTAACAAGTACCGTTTTTTTGTTATTCTACTGTAAGTGATAAAGACAAAAACGAACTTCTTAGGAAAGACATACGAGTTAAAAACTTCGGAAGAAGTAATAGGAAGACAAAGGCAATTACACGAGAAATGGAAGAAATTGGTTGGCTCCTCGAAATATCAATATTTTTACATTATCATTACTTAGTTTCCTAGTTATTTATATTTATCTCGCCTTTTTTTCGCTTTTTTGAATTAGTTGCCCCCTCCAAAATAAGTTTTCACGTACTTATCTTTAAAGAACGCTAGTGTCGATTCTTGTCTCGTTTAGAAATAGTATGGTTTTCTCTTTCTGATTTAATAGTCTTCCGAGGCCCGAGTCTTTTCTAAGAAATCGATGGTTCGAAGTTTCGGTGGCATCCGTATCTGCAAACCTTAAAGAGTTAATAACGTTAAAAAACGGAAAGAACAAGACACTTGTCTAAAGCTTTTTTAGGGTCCCCTCAAATTATTAGCTTTTTTAGTTAGCCTATCGTATATTCCAAGCTAAATGTAAATTACTGTTCAGGATGCCGAGAATTTCTAGATGCAAGGCGCTTGGAAATCTAGTCGGCAGCCTTTACCGCATGTGTTCGCAAGGCCATTTTCAGATATTTGCGTTCGGGCCCTTAGGATAATCAGGGCTCCTGACCTCCCTTGTCTTTGAAACCATACTAATTTCTTTCAGTTAGCGTATCTTTTATATGCTTTGTTAACGAATGCACTCCTCCCTCCAATAGGTGCCATCTAACAAAAACCCTGCGTATATGTTAGTCCAACAATATAATGCTCAGTGTATCTTATCTTATTAAACGAACGACAAATTTACAGATGTATATTTATTTAAATATCTGTAATATTTTTCTCAAGTTGAATAAAAAAACAAGCTTTTCAACTGAAAGTAAGGAACAACAGAAGTTACTACGCATATGAAGGGGTGGCCCCTTCCTCAATACCCTGCTCTTTCCGCTAAAGTTTGACTTTTTGTTCCAGTTATTTAAGAATGACTACTGAAACACAAGGGTCGTTTCATTAGAATAATAACCTTTTTTAAAGTCCTAAAAATGCTTTAGAAGTTTCAAAAACAGGAAACTATTCCTATTTTTCAATCAAATTAGATTTTTAACTAAGAAAAAGTTTGAATAACATTATAATTATGGCTCGGTGGATGGACAGAATTAAACGGAATAAATTCAGTGATAGGATCTTGTCCTCTTGTCACAAATTGGACAGAACTGAATATTTTCAATGGTAGAAGAATCTTATCCTCTTAATACAAAATACTACTGCAAGTTTGTCGCAAATGAACAGAACTGAACTGAATACATCGAATGATGGAAGAATCTTCTCCTCTTAGTACAAATTACAGCTGTAAGCTCATTGCAAATGGACAGAACTGAACTGAATAAATCCAATATTGGAAGAATCTTGTCCTCTTAGTACAGAATACAGCTGCAGGCTTGTCACAAATGGACTTAAATGAACTGATTAAATCCAATGACGGAAGAGTCTTGTCCTCTTAGTACAAAATACAGCTGCAAGCTTGTTGCAAATGGGAACAGAACTGAACTGAATACATTGAATGATGAAAGAGTCATGTCCTTAGTAGAAAATATAGCTGGAAGCTTGTCGCAAATGGACATAACTGAACTGAATAAATCCAATGTTGGAAGAATCGTGTCCTCTTAGTACAAAATACAGCTGCAAGCTTGTTGCAAATGGGAACAGAACTGAACTGAATACATTGAATGATGGAAGAGTCATGTCCTTAGTAGAAAATATAGCTGGAAGCTTGTCGCAAATGGACATAACTGAACTGAATAAATTCAATGATGGAAGAATCTTGTCCTCTTAGTACAGAAAACAGCTGCAGGCTTGTCACAAATGGACTTAAATGAACTGATTAAATCCAATGATGGAAGAGTCTTTTCCTCCTAGTACAAAATACAGCTGCAAGCTTGTTGCAAATGGGAACAGAACTGAACTGAATACATTGAATGATGGAAGAGTCATGTCCTTAGTAGAAAATATAGCTGGAAGCTTGTCGCAAATGGACATAACTGAACTGAATAAATTCAATGGTTGAAGAATCTTGTCCTATTGGTTGAAAATACAGCTGTAGACTTGTCGCAAAATTGCATGTTTCAGAGGGAGTATAAACCTTAAGCACATTAACAGTTACAACAATTTAATCATTTGCGCTCAATAAGCTTGAATTTTGCCACAAAGCCATATCAAACCACAGGTAAGTTCATGCTGACTGCACACAAATTGCTGGATTGATGTCAATAATCTTGCTTTGTACAATGATCGCTTTAGACTGCTTCATTGCTTTGAATAGAACGGGTGCGGAGACATACAGAGTGGGTTGTTGCCCCCCCCCCGTGGGTTGTAAATTTTTGGAGTTTTTGAGCACTTGCTTGTTTTTATCTCGAGTTAAATTTCCTTTTTCTTAATTCCCCCCTACCCTCCTCACTTAAAAAAAAGATATGTATATACATGGATGGCGGCCTTACGAACTTTTACTTCCTCGAACTCTTTTATTTAGAAATACTGCATTCACAAAAAATTGCATGACAATTTTGACTTACTGTAAAGTCAGGAATAGCCTTTAAGTAGAACTCAAGGGTTAAATTCATAAAAAAAAGTAACCAACCTAGCTTTACTAAAATCAAAGGAATATTTTTGAGAGGGTAGAGGTAGAGGGAGGGATTCATACCATGCGTAATGCATGAAATATCAAATAAAGGTTTCATCAATCTGGAAGTAATTCGGCCGAACAGTATATTGGAGGCAAGTTAGCCTTGTGGCCTCTCTCCTGTATATTTGTCGAAGACAAATTCTTGAAAAGCATTTTAATCCAAATAGCCTACAACATTCAGAGGAAAAAACTTACTCTTTGTAAAATTATAGTTTATCTTGTTGTAAGATATAGATATAAGATAGGACATATTGGCATCATTCCAACTAGATTTAGAACTGTCTTTGTCAGGATTTAATTCAGCAAACGAATGATTTGACCCAGGGAAATTTTGCAAAACATCCCTAAAGACTCAGAAAACTGCTCAGATTGTGAGTAGGCTGTAGATAGTTCGGGATCTACTGATTTCAGACAACTGTTTAATCGGGAGGGGTGAAAATAGGGTTGACAAGAGGGAGAAATATTGTTCACCCAGAAAATTGTCCTCATTTTGAAGATGAAAAAATTGAAGACGAAGAGGGACATTAGATTCACGACAGAGAATAGATCACTCTGAATGTTGATCATGGTCGATGATTCTAAGTATTTTCTTTTTCTTAAAGTAAAAACGAGGCCAGTTTTTAACAATGGAATCTAGTAAAGCAAAAAAGCTAAAACAGACGTAGCCATTTGACAAGAACACTGGAAGTGTAAGCCCCCTGCTCTGTGGTTACACTTTTATCTCTAGGAGGGACAAAATGGGCTGCTGAGATTTCCCCATACGTTGTTTGGTACTCTCCCCCTTACGTCTTCTACCAAACCAAGCAGGATTGATTTCAACGTCCAATTCCCTTCAAATAGGAACTTGCAGAGGTGCTATTAAGTAATAGAACTTGCAAGAATCCTGGGTTGCCACCAACGATTTTTATTCAATAAATTTTTCTACTAACTTACGATGTCTTAATTTGTCTATGATCGATTCACTGTCCATTGGCTTAAAAAAAGACTCGTTGCTACTTTTTCTTTCATTATAATTTTGTCTTTGGTATAGAATCAAGTAAAACTTGAACAAATTAGGCAAACTTGCCACCCGGCTCAACTTTCTTTCGAGTGATTGACCTAATAAGCATATAAGGTCGTTACGTCGTCTTGAATCCTATTGTGTAATTTTGCCCTGCTCGAACGATTACTAGAAATGCAGGGTCCTACCAAATACTGTCGCTGTTCTGTTTCTATTCGAAAGGCTTCTTTTCCACCGGCCGGCTTTCTGCTGATAGTAAATTGTACTGCCTACCCTGCATTGTGAGGTTGGTGAGAAAGAAATCCCGACGTGAGAGCGAAATTGTCTCACTGCTTGAAAACTGCTTCCGAGAAAAATATGCTTTAAGCTTTTGAACGCTACTTTCCGAACCCTCTGTAGTCCAGTTAATACATTTGTATCCTAGGGTGTATCTGGATTTTCTGTTTGGAGGGGGGGGGGGCTTAGAGAAAATATAATACAAAAAAACAAAATATTGTTTTTTGCCAAGATAGGATGCTTTCCCTTTCATGTCACGAAGCATCAAGTATTAGTAAATAGACTGTTACTAAATCTATTAAAATAACTAATTAAAATTAATAATTGAAATAAAATTAAGGGTAAAATTTGTATTATTAAATTGAGATCCCATTCCTACAGTTGGGCAAGTTTCTGAGATCTTCATAAATTGTTTGACAACTTATCTTGGCGGAAAAATTCAAACAGTTAATGATTATTACTCGTTTGGCCCATTAAAAATAATCAGTTTTTAAAACTTAAAACTTTTAACTTCTTTCGAATTGTTTTTTTTTTGTCTAGGATTTATTGGCATCTGTTTGGTTTTTGCTTAGTGATCAGAATAATGCTTTTAATCCTTCTCTGAGTTTGTATCCAATTCTGACGCGCCTTCCCCCTCGTTTATAGACCACGGTTTCTCTTTTAGGGACTAGTGCCGAATATTTATTTTGGCTTAATTATATAAGAATAGATCCTATCTTATCCCAGACCATTAGAAACAAAGCTTGTCTGATACCTAGCAAACCTTTCGAACCTTCCTAAAAGTTTCCAAGCTTCTATATTACAGTGAAGACTTGCTATTATGCTGTGCTCAGGCTTGGCATTGCTTTGTGTATATCTGCTGATGATGGTCATTGTATTTGTGGTCAAAATATGCAGAATTTTTTGACATAGTTTTTCAGGGTCTGATAAAAGGATTTATCCCTATCTGAACTGTTATTTGTGCGTCATTAAAAGGCAGCGTGGTCTTCGAAAATACGTATGCTCTGTGCTTGCCCTAGTTGATGATAAAATATATTGCAGTTAATAACTGCAAAATATATTTCGATGCAGTTGATGATGATTAGTTGATGATAGAATATATTTTTAATGCAGACGATATATATTAGTCAATAAACCATGTTTTTGCATGCGGTTGATGATAAAGGTTTTTTATGTTCGGGATATTTGTTAGTTGATGATACAAAATATTTCTCCCGGCAGTTGATGGTAAAATGTTTCTTTGATGTTCTTCATGTTTATGTTGATGATAGAATATATCTTTGCAGGCAGCTGATGATTTTGGTATCAAGTGAAGAACAGTTCAATTACGCACAACTATATGCTTTAGTTGAAAGACTAAAACATTATCCTCAACTTTTTCTAGTCAGAAACAAACAAGGCTTGGTAAGTTTTACCATCTCAGTTTAGTATTATCAGGTATCATTACCATTCAGTTTTATAATTTCGGTTCTACAATTTCAGCTCAGTTTCAGTTCAGTATGCCATTTGTCTTACTTTAATTGGCGTTAAGAATTACCTATTATTGATAAAAGCATATAAGATGTAAAGGACGTTACATCTTGGACAAAAATCATCAGGATAAAGTGCATAAAACTAAAGAAATAGATAGCATACCATAGGATCAATGTAATCTATTGTATTATGGTAATTCTTGCTTTCAGTCCTTGTTTTGACAAGCAAAACGCTCCTCTTCAACTCAAGTCTAGTCAAAGCTTCATTCGTGTCGGTACGTTACGTATTATAGCAGCCACACCATTGTTCTTGATCTGTTGTAAAACTGGTTTCTCTGTGTGCAGTCGGAGATAATTAGCTTAGCATGAGTGAGATAAACTACAATACAAGTATAATTCAATTAAATATTAATTTAAAAAACTTGTTCGACGAAACAAGTTTTTCAAAGAAAAGTAAAGAGCTCCATTAAGCGAAGAATGAGCAAAAATAAAGTCAAATAATCTTCCAAGCGTAAAACTGCCACAGATCACTATCAACAAATAAATGAAACTCAAAACGAATGGAAATTATAATAAATAACCGAGTAAAACTCAAAACAAACAAAAATTAACATGGATAGGGCTGATAACCTCTATGGCTTCTCAAGACCAGAACACAGTTTGTGTCTTACTGAAAAGAACAAACAAACAAATGACCGTGGATTTGTCAGTTAAATTGACATATACTAACATTTCTTCGTTAAGGTTTTGATGATTTTTGGTTATAAAAGTAAGAAGGGTGAAAACATTTGAAGCGTATTATGTTTTCAGTAAAGCGCAAATTATGTTCTGGTCTTGAGAAGGCGCATGGGTTATACGCTTGGAAGGTTATTTGACTTTATTTTTGCCCATTCTTGGCTTAATGGAGCTCTTTACTTTTCTTTGAAAAATTTATTTTGTGGAAAACGTTTATTAAGTTAATTCTGTTCGTTTTTTATTGGCAGTCTTTTTCATGAAAAAAAAAATTGTATGTCTTCAGTTTTCTTCATAAGAATCATTAGTATGGGTTGCTGTTTGTATGTTGGAGAAACTTTTTCAACAACTTTTAATCTTGACACAAACAGTATTTTTAATTTAATTTTATAGCTTCTGAAGTTGACCTATATAAAACTTAATGTCTTTCCCAAAAGATTCTGTCTATGCTTTTCGACAACCTGGATACGCTTACGCTGTTTTTATTTATTTAAATTGTAAGAACAGAAGTAGTAATACAAGTATCCCCGAAAGTTTCAACTTAATACCCCCATTCGTTCTCGATATATTGTTGGGGCGTCTTATTGGCAACCATTTAACACATTGCCTTTTGATCTATTTTAGAGCAACATTTAGTTTTAAGTATAATGGGCCAATTGCATAATTCAAAATTTTGACTGGATGCGCTTGGAAAATGAATAGGCTTGAAAGAAGGACTGCTTGCCTCCAATCTGTTGTTACTCTTAAAAAGGGCACCAGACACTCGCGCTGTAATTGGAGTGCGAGGGGGGGGACTTCCCCCTTGATATATGTAGTAAAAAAATTTTAAACAAGTAAAAACAAAGTGAAAAATTATAAATATATTTTGTTATTAGTAAAGTGCAAATTGTGTTGTGGTCTTGAGAAGGCATGGGGGTTGTTAGCCCTACTCAAGTTAATTTTTGCTCGTTTTGAGTTTGAATGTGTTATTTATTATATGATTTAAATAAACAAAATACGTTTAAAATATTTTAACTTTTTAACTTCAATAAATTAAAAATTATTAAAACTTTGAGGAGTACATATCAGTGTATGCATACTAAACCGACAGTCCACAACCATTTTTTTCAGACCTTTCAACTACACTGAACAAAATGGTTATATAAACATTCTGATTAGATGTGTTTTGAAAATTGATGGGTGTTTGGGGGCGGGGGTTTTGCCCTTCAATTTCTTTTGACTAATAAAAAGAGCACTAGTCCTTTCAATTTCCAATCGAATGAGCATTTTTCGAAGTTTATACGACAAAAAATGGCCATCTCAAAATTTCTATCAGATTCATTACGGGAAAATACGAGGTTTGGGGGTCGGGGGCTATCCACCTCCTTTCACTGTAAATCTTTAAAGGGCACTAGAACTTCTGATTACCAATTCAACGAGCCCCTTCCAAAGTTTATTCGATCGCCCTTTCTATATATACCTCATATACTCCTAGGACATAACTTACCTTGCCCTGAGGGCTGGTGGGGGGGTCCTTCTTCAAAGACATAATTTCCAGTTCTTCCTATTACGTTGAAAAAGGTTGCTATCTAAAAAAAATTATTGGATGTGTTTGGGTAAATGGTGGGCGAGGGGGGGGGGAAGGTGCCATTCAATCACTTTCGACTATTAAAAAGGGCACTATATATATATATATATATATATATATATATATATATATATATATATATATATATATATATATATATATATACCTTTTTATTCTCTCCCATGGAGTTCCAATTTCGTTGAAATCCTTTTTTATGATCACTTCTGCTCCATTTGGGGATGACCTGCTTTTTGTTTGGCCCAAGATGGATGCCAAAAATCACAACTTTGGCAATCTGCAATGATTCATCTGTAAAACATAGTCTAGCTATCTTAGCCTTCCTTTATTATTAAATAAAAAAAACAAGTTTTTTTTTAACTGAAAGTAAGGAGCGACATTAAAACTTAAAACGAACAGTAATTACTTCGTATGTGAAAGGGGCTGCTTCCTCATCAACACCCCGCTCTTTGCGCTAAAGTTTGACTCTTTCTCTTAACTCTACTTTTTAAACAGTAAAAAACTAATATCTTAGGACTTATTATTGCCCCAGGACTTAACTAGTACCTAATACCTTATTATTTGATGCACGGGCAGTCAAACAAATGACAAGTTTGAAATAAAATGGTTGATTAGAAGGCCCACGTTATGAGCGACGGTAACAGACAGTTTCTAATCTGTTTTATTTTCTGTAAGCAAGTATTTTCTGTAAGCTGTCTTTATTTTGTTCTTCAGTGAAGTGCAGCATTTTGTAATTTAGAAACAATTGTACAGCTGAAACTTTTTGCCAAATTTAGAAATGAACATAGACCCTTGAATTTTGAAGACTTGGTTGCAAAACAGGTAGATTTGTAGTATATCTAAGCATCCCGAAGTATGCATTAGGCCTGTGTACAGAGGGGGGATGTTATCCTTAACATCCCCACTAATTTGAAGATTTTTGTAATTTTTCCTATATTTTCTTTTATATTTCTAAATAAATTGGATTTTTATATCAATTCCCCGCCCCCCTTCCTCGAAGAAACAATCCTGCCTTCAATGACCGCCATTCATAGTTTTTTTTGTAACAATACAGCAGGATCTTTCGAACTATAACTATACTTATCTTTATTTTTTCCCTAAGGGAAACATTTCATGAAAGCATGAAATTTTGAAATCCCAATTGAGTAGGCTATATTCTCCGATCATAAGCGAAGATGTATTTCTCATTCGATAAAGACAATAAAGAAAAACCATTGAATGATAAATCTGGGAAAATCAATGAGCCTTCCACAGAAAGTGACAGATAATCACATTATCACACAAGACTCTACATTTTCTGAACATCCTAATATTTTTATATATGGCCAGTCAAATGATAAACACAAAACTATTCAATGAATGACGTATTAAAGTAAGAAATAAGTATAAATAAGATAATTTAAGCATAATAATTTAAGTATAAGTAAGTGTAAGTATAAACAAGTAGAAATAAGGAAAAAATATAAAAATAAGAACGAAATACTGTGCTTCTTACGACCGGGGGAGTAATTTATAAATAATGTAATATAAAGTAATATACAGTAATATTATAAAGTAATATAAAAATATAAAGTAATATATATAAAAATGTAAAGTAAAAAATATATAAAAAATATAAAGTAAAATATATAAAATTATAAAGTAATTTAATTGACTATCAAAATATTAGGGGGCAAAGTTGGAACGGATTTTCCCAAGTCGAGTGAAAATAACCAAGTGAAAAATGAAAAATGACCCATATAGTAGCAATACCATTAAGGCAAAGGTATAGCCTACTCAATACAACTGATCTGTTGCAGTAGATGCTTGAATTATGTAGGCCTATCTTAATTTTGACAATATTAATGAAGACGCTAAATTTCAGCTGGGGGCACCTGGGGTCTGCGAGGGCAGTAGCCCCCTGACCCATAGCAAATGGCACCCCTGCTCGCGACATGTGAAATTGCCAGTCATGACTAAAGGTCGTTTCTAACATGTTCACACAGCTTGGATAATTGTTAAAAACATACTACTAAGTTGTCTCAAAGTGAGGATCAGTAAGGCGGTTTAGCTGAGGAGGATCAAAGTGGGGTAGAAACTGCATTGGCTTGGGAATGCTCCCTTTGAAAATGGATTAAGAAACGATTTTTGGCAATTATCTCAGAAGTTTGAAAATGGCAGGAAGAAAACATACACACTTCTTTGACAAAACTGATAGTACCAAGGACATCAAATAAAAACATTTTTTGGCCTCTTGCCATGATTTCTAAGATTTTTCTTATGGTTGTTCTAGCAGGAAGTTTTTAGGGAAGCACTACATTTTGGTTGTCGAACGGAGAAAACATATAAGCAAAACTAATTAGTTAAATTCAATAACGATTTTGGTCCGTAACCTAAATCTTCAAACATTAACAATCTATCGGTTCCCAAAGACACCTAAACCTACGAAGGAAACATTTTTAAGCTGTTCATATTGTTTATAAGCTGCACGTTTTTAAGTTGTTCGGTGCCATATCTCTTTAGCTAAATTTTTACTGATTGTTCTTACCCTCGTTTGTTTTTGTTAAACTTTGCGCCCGCTGCTACTAAAATTGCAATAGAGCATATGGAGGCCCTTTTCATTAAATATCAAATTCTTTTTTTTTTTAGTATTCATAATTGTATAAATATCCACTAGAATACTCCAGATTGTTGTGCTGTTTCATACCAAGTGTTTTTAGCTTAATTTTTTACTAATTTTTCCACCCTCGTTTGTTTTTGTTAAACTTGGCGCTCGCTGTTACTATAAACATTAGGGGGGTGGGTGGGTAGGTGTAAAGTATTTGCGCAGTGTGAAGTTAGAAAATAATTCAATTATTGCTTCATAGTATGCAGAATAATTTGCCTAACAGATTTTGCATGCAGGCTTTGACCCCCCTCCTTAATTTGCAAATATAAATTTGCAAAATTTACTAAATTTGTTTACTAAACTCTTCAATTTCTTATCTAATGAGCCCCTTCCGAAGTTCTATTCGACCATACGTGAGGTGGACGCAGGCACGTACGCAGGATTTTTTTTTCGGGGGGGGGGGTTAAACCTTCGAAACAGCAGATATAAAATAGCACTTTTTTTTATTTAGTAACTAAATAAACGCAAAAAGCACGTATATCGGAAAAAAAAAACAGATTAACTTTAATCTGTAGTATTGTAGCGGATGGGGGGAAGAAGGCTGAAGCTTTAAAAGTACGTTTTAGGATCAGGTTATGTTCATAGCGATTTAGAACCAGTGATTAATCTACTATATCCCACGGAAAGGGAAATCTTAGGGTTAACAGTGCAATATGGGTGCTGTGGGGGGTAGTTCTTCTATTGCGAAAACGTCGATTTTAATGAAAAATGTAGTTTCCAAAATTGATCCATTAAAAGCTGTACTTTATCCTGAAAAGGGGGGATAAACGCCCTAATATCAAGGATAATTCTATTTTGCTGTGGAAAGCAAACTCTCTTTACGAATAAAAAAAAATAACAGTACAGTCGCTAATTACTTCAAAGAGGGTAAAAAGTTAGACAGAAAATAGGTTAATAGTTGGGCAGTGTCTTGACCGGATAATTGCATGCTGTAAAATTTCAAAAAAAAAAAGGCTTCACACATGCATCTTGATTCTTAATAAATGTCCTACTTTTGCCAGAAATCCCAAGAAACCATGGGGAAATTAAGCATTTCACAAAATTTCGGGAGGTGGGCTCGGGCCCGAAGGCCCTCCCCCCTGCGTACGTGCCAGGGTGGACACATGGATGAAGAATGGGCAGTTCCCTTTCTACACTGAATAAATCTTCCTCAATTTTGGGTTTCATGTTACTCTTTGCTTTTATAATAACAGCGTTGACCAGAAATCGTAGAGTAATATATATCAATTTCAATTTTTTGATGTTTTTAAAGTTTTTTTTTGTACTCCCACCCCAAAAAGAGTATTTTTATCTGAAAGCGTACGGAAATTTTTCGCGGGGGAGTTTTCTGCAGAGGGGTTTTAGCGGGGAGTAAATTCTTGGGAATGATTTCCTTTCAACGAAGATGTATTTTCTTGAGGGAGGTAAGCGCCTAGAGCCCCCCTTTGCATTCATTAAAATATTGCTTTCTGTGCCCCCTGCTCCTCTGGATGAAGAAACTGTATTTTATCGTTAATAATCATGCCAATAAAAATGAATCTCGCAAATACCAATACTCAACCCTTGGCCGTACTAAGGGGAGGATTCTACTGGTTTGTCCTCCCCCCCCCACAAAATTTTTTGACCTGTTAAAAATTAACAAAAATGCATATACACAAATTTTTGATATGTTTTTAAATATTCTTTTTCTAACTCCTTTACCCGACCAAAAAATCTGGGATATGCCCTTACTCTCACCCCCAATAAATCAATTTATTTAGTATAATCTGGTACCTGCTATCAACCAACAAGACATTTAAGACCAGGCGTCATCCGCGAGCTTACTAGCGAAGTCGGCATAGCTTTCCATCTGATAATCGTAACAAGTGGAAAGCTGACGGACCAGTATTTGCTAAAACATATTATGTTGGCTTATGTTGCAGATTACATGAAAAAACCTAGTTTTTTAAAAACTGAAAGTAAGGAGCGACATTAAAAATTAAAACGAACAGAAATTACTCTGTATTTGAAAGGGACTGTTCCCTCCTCAACGCGGGCCCTTTACGCTAAAGGGCGGGCCCTTCACGTTAAAGTTTGACTCGTACTCTCAACTCTACTTTCTAAAACTGTAAAAAACACTAGCGTGAAGAGCGGGCCTAAATTTGGTACTCATACAGTAACATCAGTAACTTTCATATACAGAGTAATTTCTGTTCGTTTTAAGTTTTAATGTCGCTCCTTGCTTTCAGTTAAAAAAAACTGATTTTATGACACTTGGTATCTACCAAGTGACATATAGCGATCGCAAATTCTGTCGGTCTGTTGGTCCCGGTTTTGCTAGTTTAGGCACTTCCAGGCAAGCCAGGACGATGAAATTTGGCAGGCATATCAGGAACCAGACCAGATTTAATTAGAAATTGTCATTTCGCCGATTCGATCATCTGGAGGGGAGTAGGGGGACGGTTAAATCGGAAAAAATAGAAAAAATGAGTATTTTTAACTTATGAACGGGTGATCGGGTCTTAATGAACTTTGATATTTAGAAGGATATCGTGTCTCAGTGTTCTTATTTTAAATCCCGAACGGATCTGGTGACATTGGGGGGAGTTGGAGGGTGGAACCTAAAATCTTGGAAAACTCTTAGAGTGGAGGGATCGGGATGAAACTTGGTGGAAAAAATAAGCAGAAGTCCTAGATACGTGATTGACAAAACCGGAACGGATCTGCTGTATTTGGGGGAGTTGGGGGGAGGGTTAATTCTGAAAATTTAGAAAAAATTAGGTATTTTAAATTACGAAGGAGTGATCGGATCTTAATGAAATTTCATATTTAGAAGGACCTCGTAGATCAGATCTCCTGTTTTAAATCTCGAAGGGATCTAGCGTCATTGGGGGAGGAGGTTGGGGGGAAACAGGAAATCTTGGAAAACACTTAAAGCGTAGATATCAGGATTAAAATTGGTGGAAAGAATAAAAACAAGTCCAAGATACGTGACTGAAATAACTGGACTGGATCGAGATCTGGATCTGGATCTGGACTGGACTTGTATCGAGAAGTGGAGGGAGAGCCATAATGCGTATTTATTTTTGAGGTGATATGGGACTCAGCATGCAGTTTTTGCATAGAGATGAGAGATTAAGTATGTTATGACTGTTATAAATTTTTTTTTTTTTAATAAACCCGAATGAACTGATCCGCTCCGGATCCGTTGACATTGAGGGGAGTTGGCGGGACCTAAAATCTTGGAAAATGCTAAGAGCGGAGGGATCGGGATGAAACTTGGTGAGAAAAATAAGCAGAAATCCTAGATACGTGACTGACATAACTGGAACGGATCCGCTCTATTTGGGGGTTTGGGGGGGGAAGTTTAATTCTAGAAAAATAAGGTATTTTTAACTTACGAAGGAGTGATCGGATCTTAATGAAATTTCATATTTAGAAGGATCTCGTAATTCAGATCTCTTATTTTAAATCCCGACCGGATCCAGCGTCATTGGGGGGAGGGGTGAGTTGGGGCTGACCCGAAATCTTGGAAAACACTTAAAGCGGAGAAATCAGGATGAAACTTGGTGGGAAAAATAAAAAGATGTCCAAGATACGTGACTGACATAACCTGACTGGATCCGCTCTCTATGGTGGAGTTGGGGGGAGGGGGGGTATTCGGAAAATTCGAAAAAATGAGGTCGGATCCGGGGACATAGGGGGTTGGAGGGGGAAACAGAAATCTTGGAAAACGCTTGGAGTGAAGAGATTGGGATGAAACTTGATGGAAAGAATAAGCACAAGTTTTATATACATAACTTACGAATGAACTTACTTAACAAACTTCAGTATTCGTATGTTTTTACTACGTGTATGAGAGGGTGTGCCCCCTCGTCAATACCTCGGTCTTTACACTAAAGCTTAAATTTTGTCCCAATTCTTTAAGAATGACCCCTGAATCACAAAGCCCGTAGAATAAATAGATAAAATTACTAAAAATACTTTAGTGTGAAGAGCGATGTATTAGAAGGAGATGAACCCCTCATATGCATAACAATTTCTGTTTGTTTTAAGCTTTGATGTTTCTCCTTACTTTCAGTAGAAAAAACTTTTCCATATTTATTTTTTCATTTTTTTTTAAATGCTAGAAAATCCTACGCCCCCTTCATGGAAATTCTCTTCCCCCGTGACAAGTTCCTCATTACAAAGTTCCCCCCACATAACCCTATCCTCTCAACTCCTCCCCCAACCAAAAAAAAAATCCCCTGAAAGAGTCTATACACTTCCCAATAACCATTACTATATGTAAACACTGGTCAAAGTTTGTAACTTGCAGCCCCTCCCACCGGGACTGTAGGGGAGTGAGTCGTCCCCAAAGACATAGTTATTAGGCTTTCCGACTATGCTGAATAAAATGACTATCTTAGAATTTTGATCCGGTGACTTTGGGAAAAAATGAGCGTCGGAGGGGGCCTAGATGCCCTCCGATTTTTTGGTCACTTGAACAGGGCACTAGAAATTTAATTTCCGACAGAATGAGCCCTCTCACGACTTTTTAGGATCACTGGTTCGATACGATGACCCCTGAAAAAAAAAACAAAAAAAAACACGCATCCGTGATATGACTTGTGGCAAAAAATACAAAATTCCACATTTCTGTAGATAGGAGCTTGAAACTTCTATTGTAGGGTTCTCTTATACGCTGAATCTGATGGTGTGATTTTCGTTAAGAATCTACCACTTTTAAGGGGTTTTCCTCCCTATTTTCTAAAATAAGGCAAATTTTTTCAGGCTCGTAACTTTTGATGGGCAAAATTAAACTTAATAAAACTTACATGTTTAAAATCAGCATTAAAATTCGATTCTTTTGATAGTATCAAACGAATCGATTCGTTTTGATTGGTATCAAAATTCCGTTTTTTTTTATATTGTTTTGGTTACTATTGAGTCGGGTCGCTCCTTACTACAGTTCGTTACCACGAACTGTTTGGTCAATAACTTCATGAAATGAATAGTATTTTAGAAACCTTGCAGAATCATAATTGTGTTGCGAGAGCAACACTTTGGTTTTGTCGTGTTTTTTTTTTTTTTTTTTTTTTTTTTTTTTTGTTCCTAGCACCCCGATTTCAGCTTATTCCTAGAAAGTGGTAAGGGTCTAACCTCTGCGGTTTTTACGGAAAGTGTGGACCTTAGGCCGGATTGATGAATATGACTTTACATTTTGGAAAGCTTCGTAGAACTCTTGCCTGGGGCCAAAAAGGATGGTTTTTGCTTGTCCTTGAGCCAGAGCCTATAGTGTGTGAAGTGAAGAGGAGTTGTATAGCCTATGTCAGAGAGGACTATCTGAAGTTATGCAGCCAAGCTTTCGTTTCATCAAACCATGTTTCTGCTTTCGAGTGGAAAGCTCCGTTCTAGCAGGCAAGCAGGCAGGCACCAATTTCAAATTGAAGATGGACTAAAATCTATAGTGTTAAATATATGTAGCAGTTACCCGGCCCCACAGCCAATATATCTTCTTGAGTGATAAATAGAAAAATTTACAGAAATAAAAAAGTGGGAACCGAGAGTGCTGCCATCTATTCTTTCTACCCATTTCTGTTCGTGATTTCAGCTGAGTTTATCATTCGGTTTTTCGCACTTGGGATTGCGGTAGAGAAATGGTATCAGATGTGCCTCTTAAACTTTAAAAGTTCTCTCATTGCTAAAGAAATTAGAGTTTATCCTTTGCTCCTTTCTAAGTGATGACGTTAGAAAGTTGGCCTACGGCGAAAAAGTCAACTTTTGAACTAAGACAGATAGATTTTTTTTTTTCGACGGCAGTCGATAGCTTTTGATGAGCTGATCAAAGTATATGTCATCCATTTTTTTGTACAAAAATTCCTTCATGGGATATACCAGTTTGAAAGTTTAAAGGGGTTGACAACTTTAGTAGTAAGGTACACATTGAAACCAAAAATAGGCCGATACCAATTGTGAGACATATAGGGGAGTTGTAAGCAACAGTTGGCTGTTAGCTCATAATCATCCTCGGCAATGAGGGGTTCGCAACTCTTACTAGTTGATGTACCTATTTTTTGTTTCCGTTGTATTTGATGGTAAGACCAATTTGGTTCCAGTGGTAAGACATGTAGGGGACTTGTAAGTAATAATCGGCTGTAAGGCTACAATCATCTTTAGCAATGAGGAGTTTGCAACTTTTGCGAGTTGGTGTACCTAGTATGTATTTTAGCATCCTTACAGATTAACAACTTCAGCGTTTAGTCGCAGCGAGGAAACAAAAACGAAGTGTTGCTCTCGCAACACTTTACTCGGCGAAGCCGAGCAAAGGTTGCCGCAACACCTCACGTTGCCCATGCAACGTAGATCTAGTTGATACTTAATTAATAGTGCTATCGTATTAAGACAAGTTGATTAGGACGATGGTAGCATGGTTGATTTTCAAAAATCGTGCTTCGCAGGTAATTTTCATATAGTCCTATGATCAAACTATATTTTCCGTTGGTTATTGATAACCAAGGCTATATCTAGGATTTTGTTGGGGGGGGATCACAAACAAAAACTTTAAAAAACGCATCAAAGATGTTTATATGTATTTTTGTTACTTTTTTACGAGTCGGACGTTTTTTTCGGGGTGGGGGGGGGGGGGTTCAAACCTGGCACCCCCTGGATAAGGCCTTGTTCATAACTGACACATTTTTAAGATACCACCTGTTGTGGGCAACTCTTTCCACTCTCATCAATCTTCCAGAAGAGTCAACTATTGTCTTCATTTTACCCAAGGGAATTTTCTCCTCTGGGGGTCAAATAGTCAACAATCCTCTTATTTCTCTTCGAGTCCCCAGGTAGGAAATGAATAAAGCTCAAGTTCTGTCTTTTTGGAAACGATGTCACAACAATTTTAACAAATCCCCAGGGACGTCACTTGCATGTTGTTTCTATCAGATTGACGCTGTGGATTTTAGTTGTTTTTTGTCTTCAGGCTTAGACAGTGATTCCTGTTTCAAGGAGGATATCCACGAAAAACTTGTTATATAATTATTTAGAGACTAAATATAAATAGGGGCAGTGATGTAGGGAGTATGAAGTTGAAGAGACCTTTAAACTTGCCAAGTATATTTTGGCTGAAAAATCTTACTTTTGTGGTGATTTAGGAAAATAAGGGTGATAATCCTAACAGCTATTGAGGCAAGAAGAAGCCTCGACCGCTCAGTTTTTTCAGAAACCTTTTGGAGTGAAAATTGAGGCAATCCCCCAAAATAGCGGGTATTTAAAAAAAAGACTCTTGTCGACAGAAAGCTCGGATGAAGTAAAATGGGGCTGCTAGCAGACGCTGTTATCACCAAAGAGAAAATACTTTGTGTAATTTTTCTGTGAAGAATGTAGGCTCGTACTAGGACGTTTTTTTGGTGAGGTGCCACAATCATAAAAAAAATGGAGAAGGCTCAGTAATAATAATAATAATAAAAGTTTAGGCAGTAATCTCAACAAGAAGTTTCCAGAAATTCAAGAATAATTTGTTTTTCAAAAAATGAAAGACCCTAGCCCCCCTTAGCCCCCTTCTCTGTGTACGTCCCTGAAAGAGTGTTGTTCAATTTCATTGGTTTACTTGTGTGAAGCATTTTAAGGCAATCACACTAATCCTGAAGCGTAGGCCTATGGCATAAAGGGAAACCTTTTTAGAACCTGTTTGGTTCCTGTGTTGAATTTTAAAATAGTGTAAAAAACGACATAATAAATTGTATTTGACTGATTCTGCTTTGTGAAATTTTAAGCTAATAGGAAGTACGTTAAATTTTTGAGTCAAGATTTTGTACAAGTAAACTCTGTTCTCACTGTTTACATTAATTAACCCTTAAATAAAAAAAATTAACAATTTTTTTCCATTGCTTAGCTAGAATCAAAGTGAGCTCATTACTCGAGGCCTTTTTTATGCTTTTTTCCAAGTATATTAATTGCTTCAGGATTAATTTCATTTTTAGCCATTAAAAGGGGAACCTTAAAAGGTAACTTATTTTTGTCATTACACAAAAAAGTGACCGTCACTATAAATGGGTTTAAAAAATGGTTAAACATATACCATTCGTTTATAAATCGATATATTTTAAAGGCATTGATTTATAACAGTCTGAGTTCACTGATTCTCGATGAAGAAAGGCAATCTGTTATTTTTTGTGCCCAGCAATTTGGCAAAATTTAGGATTGGGGAAGGGGAGGCTTGGACGGGGCCAAATCCTCTCACTCCCTGCGTACGCCGCTGCCTTCAGTGAGTATTTGAAAGGAATGGTATGACTCGCAAAGGCAAAAATTGATATACTAAATACCAAGATATGGAGAAGAGATGGACAAGGGAACAAATAACGTTAAGTTATTTGATTGTATAAAAGAAAATGTGTTTCTGGCTGTTCAATTTTACTATTAACTATCTCTATTTTTATATTATAATTTACCCGACAAGACTTGTCGCCGGTTCCAAAATTCCTTTAGTCCCTTGGATATTGAAGAGATTATTTATAATTAGCTTTATTAATGAATACAAGTAACCTTTTGTTTATTTTTTTATTAGCTTTTAACATTAAATATTATCATTTAGCCAATAAGAGATTTCTCCATTTCAGAAATTCTTTTAGTTTCTTGAATACTGTTATAGAAATCACCCGTGGAAGCTTTTCATTGATTAGAAGTTGGCACACCAACTATAAGTGAATCGATGGAGAAATAAACAAGAAAGTTTCCGACGGTTATTTTCTGGAAAAAAGGATTAATAAATGTTTTAGTAGAATTCCCGCACGTAGTCCAGTTTTTCTAAACCACGACAATAAAAGATGTTTCACCGGGATTTGAAACTGAGGTAGCTCAGTCTGTATATTGATTTCTTAATATGACAGCTAAATAATTTCTTAAACATCACTGCTTTTCCATTTACAAAATTTAAGAGAGAAAAAAATGAGAAAAATTTAAATAAAATAGTGAAAAAACAACAATATTAAAAAAAGATCTGAATATTTCGACTCCACGTTTGGGAGCCTTTATCAACAATACAAAAAAAAAATATAATGTGTGTTTTATTGATTTGTAGTTTTTTCTGTGCTTTTTTTTGTTCTTTTTTTGTTTTCATCTTTTTCTTTATACGTTGCGCTTAATTAAATTTAACGTTCGCTTTTTTCCCCGTTGATAAAGGCTCCCGGGCATGGAGTCGAAATATTAATATTCCACTATTTAAAATTCGAGTTTTTTTTGTTTTATTCCACTGTTTTATTTAGATTATATCCGTTTTTTCTCTTTGAAATGACAGCTAACGCGCCTGAAATTAAGGCTACAGGAGAAGTTGCCTATCTTTCCTTGAGACAAGACTGAAGACTCCTCCCTTCCTAGAAAAAATGACTTTATCTATGAGGAAAAAATAAATTACATCGCTTAAGCCCTACTCGGCACCGCTGGCATAGATAGCACTGGAAATCAGCGCCGCGATCTGTCTCCAGAGCGGTTTGCTAATGGCAATATTGGATGTTTTTTTGTTAATATCTCTGGTCTTTAATCAAAATTAAATAGTGTCAATCCAGGGCCATATCCAGAAATTTTTTTGGGGAAGGGCGTTTTGCACAAGGATTTTTTTGGAGGGGGGTAGACAAAAAACCTTAAAAACGCATAACAATTTTGTTTATATCCATGTTTATTATTTTTTTTTGTCAGGCAAACAAATCGGGGTGGGGTGGTCCATCCCCTACCCCCCCCTGGGTATGGCCTTGTGTCAATCCATATGCTTCTTGGCTTTTTCGTTGAATTCTTCCAACCGTTTTCCGCTGGGTTGAAATCGACGCTAATACAGATGGGTGTGAGGACAGAAAGACGAAGAAGGGTTGACACGATCAAGGGTTGACTGAATGTTTAAATTCAAGAAGGATTTTTTGCTGTAAATGTTTATTGTATCATCTTAAATATTTGGTGGCCTAAAAGTGTACTTCTTAATGTTTTCAACCTTAAACAATGAGAGTTGGTGTTTGTGAACCCGTGACGATTGCTATTATTATGAACTGATTGTAAGAATTTTTTTTCCTCGAGGCATTCCTGGAAAACAAAGTATTCCTGGCCCCTTTAGGATAAGCAAACTTCCACGACTACGCTCAATAACATTAGCTTTTGTGGAAATCTCTCCTGTAAGAGTTTAACGGCCCTCCTTGGGCAAAAAAAATATGCAAAAATTAAGATATTTGAGCAGCAAATTATCTTTATTCAAACAAATCCGTACCAGGAGAGAGGATATACAGAAATATCCCCTTTCTGTAGCATTCTCTTGGAGGGTTCCCAAAGAGTATGAGAAGCTGAGTTAGTCTCTGTAAAAATCATAAACACAACCAACCCCATCTGCAGTTAACAAACGAAATCTATGAATTAAATCATAAAATTATAAATAAAACATTTAATCTGTTCATTTCTTGTAGTTTTTATCTTTTGCTTTAGATACAGCCAAAGGTAGAAAAAAAGACTTGTCAAAAGGGAAAAATGAGTACATTTGAGCGCGTCTATTTCGATTAGCCTAATCTCTTCGAACTAATGTCATCCCAATTGCTTTGTGATCAGCTCTAAAAATCAAATTTAACTAGGCCTTTTTTATGATCAACAAAATAGTCTGCCTACTTTCACAACGGTCCTGTTTAGGACAAAATACACATGAACTTCTATTCAAGCCCAAATTTTATTAAATTCAAGCGTAACTTGCTTCATTTTTCTTTTTTTTAAATTTGTGGGATAACGCTTCTTCATAATCTTTGAAGGATTCCCCTGGGAGGTGTTATGAAAAGGCTATAACTTGTAAAAATGCGGATATTCGAGTCTCGCAAAGTGCGTTTTGAAGCATCGCTTTTCCTTCATGATCGTCCCTAAAGTGGATAAAACCTTTTTGGGCGGCTTTAAGGCCTTTTTGATCCGCATTTTAACACGTCCACACGTAATTTTTGTATGACTGCAACATCACAAGACTTATTATTATTGAACACAGAGACTTATTATAATTTTATCAAGTGAAATTGGCCAATTTGCCTCATTTGTGTCTTTTGACTAACTCTACCAGTGATCTCAGAGGTCAATATTATTTCTAAGAAATTTCTATGCGTTCTAGTTTTACCGTCTTCAAAGAACTTTCTGTGTTCTTGTGCAATTTTCAAGATTCGCAATTGGGAGAAAATCATCGCAGTTGCAACTGTAATTTCAACCTAGGAAATGCCAACCTCGAACCTCGGAAGGGTGGCCCATCCTCGTGTGAAGGATGGCCTCAGGAGTAACATTAAAACTTAAAACGAACAGAAATTATTCTGTATATGAATGGGGCTTTTCCGCCTCAACGCCTCGTTCTTTACCCTAAACTTTGACTCTTTCTCACAACATTACTTTTTAAAACAATAAAAAACTTCAGCGTAAAGAGCGGGGCGTTGAGCAAGGGGACAGCCCTTTTCATATACGGAATAATTTCTGTTCGTTTTAAGTTTTAATGTCGCTCCTTATTTTCAGTTAAAAAACTTGTTTTTTTTTATTTAATTTCTGGATGTTTTTGAATTAATGCAGGTTTTGAATTTGGCTCACCGTATATGAATAATTAAACAAAATTTGCATATTGATTTTACTTTTTTTTTAACTAACAATAGCCTTATAATAACCTAAGTTTGATGTTTTTTTCCAGTTGTTCAAGAATGACTCTTGAATAACAAAGGCTGTTTGATTAAAATAATAACCTCTTTTAAAAGTTAAAAAAGAAATTTTAGCCTAAGAGCAAGCTATTGAGGAGTGGTAACCCCTCTCATGCACGTAAAGGAGCTATCCGGCTCAATAGTAAACGAATCTTAAAAAAATGGAATTTTGATACTAATAGATACAACAAAAGAATCGGATTTTTATGCTGATTTAAAATACATAAGTTTCATCAAATTGAGTCTTACTTATCAAAAGTTACGAGCCTGAGAATATTTGCCTTATTTTGGAAAATAGGGGGAAACACCCCCTAAAAGTCATAGAATCTTAACAAAAATCACACCATCGCATTCAGCGTATCAGAAAACACTACTGTAGAATTTTAAAGTTCCTATCTACAAAAATGTGGAATTTCGTGTTTTTGCCAGAAGATCGATCATGGGTGCGTGTTTATTTGTTTGTTTTGGTTTTTTTTTCTTTTCCCCAGGGGTGATCGTATAGACCCAGTGGTCCTAGAATTTTGCGGGAGTGCTCATTCTACCGGAAATTAAAAGTTCTAGCGCCATTTTAAGTGACCAAAAATATTGGAGGGCACTTAGACCCCCTCTAACGCTCATTTTTTTCTCGAAGTCAACGCGTCAAAATTCTGATATAGCCATTTTGTTCAGCATAGTCGAAAAACCTAATAACTATGTCTTTGGGGACAACTTACTCCCTCGCAGTCCCCGGGGGAGGGGCTACAAGTTTCAAACTTTGACCAGTGTTTACATATAGTAATGGTTATTGGGAAGTGTACGGACGTTTTCAGGGGAATTTTGTCTTGGATAGGGAGGGGGTTACATGGGAGGATCTTTACATGGAGGAATTTGTCATGGGAGGAGAGAATTTCCATGAAGGGGGTGAAGGATTTTCTAATATTATTTAAAACAAAAAACAATGAAAAGATAAACATGAAAAAGTTTTTTCAACTGAAAGTAAGGAGCGGCATTGAAACAAAACTAACGGAAATCATTACGCATAAGAGGGGTTCATCTCCTCCTAAATACCTGCTCTTTACGCAAAAGTATTTTTAGTAATTTAAACTATTTCTTCTACGGCCTTTGTGATTCAGGGGTCATTCTTAAAAAACTGGGAAAAAATTTAAGCTTTAGTGTAAAGAGCAAGGTAATATAATAACAAGGTATACAAACAAGGTATAATAAAAATATTCAAATATAGAAGTTCTTTACGAAAGTTAATTCTGAAGTTACGTATATTTTTTATTAATAAAAACGTTCGTGAGAAATTAAAAGTTCTAGTTGCCTTTTTAAGTAACCAAAAGATTGAAGGGCAACTAAGCCTCCTCCCACACTCCTTTTTTCTCAAAATCGTCCGATCAAAACTAAGAAAAAGCCATTTAGCAAAAAAAAAAAAAAAATGCTAATTTTATTCTAAGTATTCATGTGCGGAGAGCAAAAATCAAAACATGCATTAATTCAAAAACGTTCAGAAATTAAATAAAAAAAACAAGTTTTTTAACTGAAAGTAAGGAGTAGCCTAACATTAAAAATTAAAACGAACAGAAATTACTCCGTGTATGAAAGGGGCTGTTCCCTCCTCAACCCCCCACTCTTTACGCTGAAGTTTTTCACTGTTTTAAAAAGTAGATTTGAGAGAAAGAGTCAATATATTCGGTTTATTATCAATTAAAAATCGTAGTTATGAAGCTGCTTAAGATAAAATTAAATTCTAAGATTGGCCAGAAAACAACACAAACAAATTATTGTTTATATCAGCAATTATTAAACAAAATTTGAACCTTAGCGTAAAGAGCATGGTATTGACAAGGGGTAGAACTTCCTCATATACGTAACATGAAGGGGTTCTTCCCCTCCTCAATACCTCGCTTTTTATGCTACAATTCGAATTCTGTTCCAGTTCTTCAAGAAATGACCCCCTGAATCACAAAGGCCGTTCAATTAGAATAATTAGCTTTTTTGAAATTACTAAAGATACTTAAGCGTAAAGAGCGAGGTATTAACAAGGGGGTGAACCCCCTCATATACGTAATAATTTATGTTCGTGTTAATGTTACTCCTTGCTTTCAGTTGAAAAAAAACTTATTTTTATTTAATTTCTGATTGTTTTTAAATAATGCTGGGAAATTCTCATCCTCTATGAAAAATTTCTCCATAGAAAGATTCTCCCATGTAACCAAATCCCCCAGATTCCCTCCAGAAAAAATCCCCCTGTATACTTACCAATAACCAATACTATGTGTAGACAATGGGCAAAGCTCATAACTTGCAGCCCATCCCCCGGGGACTGTGGGGGATTAAGTCATCCTCCAAGACATAGTTATTAGATATTTCGGCTATGTTGAACAAAATCACTATCTCAAAATTTTGATCTGGTGCCCTTAGTAAAAAATGAGCGTGGGAGGGGGCCTAGTTGTCCTCCATTTCTTGGTCGCTTAAAAAGGGCACTAGGACTTTTAATTTCCGTTCGAATGAACCCTCTTGTAAAATTCTAGGGCCACCGGGTCGATACGAACACCCCTGGGAAAAATGCTCCCGGTAATTTTGGGATTCTTTTTTAATATTTCCTATGATTTTTTTATACATGTTTCTAGATAAATCGTATTTTTTGGCGTAGTTTTCTTGAAATTTTGTCTGGCTTTCCCTGGCAAAAACCTGCCTATCATGTACGCCACTCATAATTTTTGTTGAAACTTAATAAAGCAGAATTCCTTAGTTATATGTGAAGGGGTATTTCTTATTCGATAAAGACAATAAAGGAAAATCACTGAATGGGAAATCTGGGAAAATCAATGAGCCCTCCGCAGAAAGTAACAGATAATTACAACATTGCATGACATTCTTGAAAACTGTTCTTCTGGAGTATTTATCACTACTTCGGTTTGAATTTTAGTTCACTTTTTCTTTTCTTTTTCCTTGTAGTTGTATGTTAATAGATATGATAGCATACCTAACAAGAAGAGAGATGGAGACTACCCCCCGTTTTGGCTCAAAGGGTATTTGTTGCCCCCCCAAAAATTGAAATTTTTTGGCTTAGTAATTACTTTTTAAAGGGTGCTTAAAATGTACCCTTTTTGTTTTTACCCATTCACAGAAAAATGATCTGACTGACAGTTGGCACTATCCACCTATACATTATAGGCGGTAATAATACACATCGTCCCTAAGAACGATTAAATTGAAACCAAATTTGTTTTCAAATTAAAGTAAAGAGCAAAATTGAACCTTAAAACAATCAGAAATCATTCTGCATATGAGGGACCCTCCTTCTTCCACCCACTACGCTTTTCACAAATGTTTTTCTAGTTTTTAATTGAAAGAAATTTTTATTTCAACATATCGCTAGGAGATAATTGAAGTGTTTAACTTATAGAGTGCCTTTCAAGACCTTTAAACGAAAATTGAGTTTTTAAAAGTAAATTTACATCCCCTTTCACTCTCCAGGCATTGTGAATTATATTAATTATCTATTTCCAATTGCCTTTGGTTTAGAGCATTTCCTCTTAAAGCGTTGAGGGTGGGGGGGGGGTTAAGAAATCCAACTGTTGCGCCAAGTGCGGGTTCGGCAAGGGACTGGAGCCCCCTTATGCATACAATGATTTTTGTTCATTTTGAGATTTATTGTTAGAGAAAATTACTTTGTTTTTCTTGATTTTATATATGTTCATTTTTAATATGATGCCCATGATTACATAAATATGAGACATAGTACCACTTACTCACTCTTTACATTAAAGTTTGTTTTGCATAACAGTGCTTGGAGAAAAGAAAGTTTAGTTTGCCGTATTTTCTTTTCAAAATGAATGATACTGCAAAAGAATATCATTTCAACAATAAGAGGGGATCTCGGGATCTTTCACCTCTTCAGCACCCATACCGCAAGCGTCATCATGTTCATACTCTTCCTGATGAATGTCAGATCAGGAGTCATATCAGAGGTTACATTAAGATCTACGTTACATGGGTAACGTGAGGTGTTACGGCAACCTTTGTTCGGCTTTGCCGAGTAAAGTGTTGCGAGAGCAACTTTTTGGTTTTGTTTCCTCGCTTCGATTAATCACTGAAGTTGTCAACCCCTTTAAACTTTCAAACTGGTATATCTCATGAAGAAATTTTCTACAAAAAAATGGATGACATATACTTTGATCAGCTCATCAAGAGCTATCGACTGCATTCAATAAAATTCTATCTGTCTTAGTTCAAAAGTTGACTTTTTTGCCGTAAGCCAAGTTTCCAACGTCATCACTTAGAAAGGAGCTAAGGATGAACTCTAATTTCTTAAGCAATGAGAAATCTTTTAAATTTTAAGAGGCACATCTTATACCATTTCTGTATCGGCCTATTTTTGGTTTCAATGTGTACATTACTACTGAAGTTGTCAACCCCTTTAAACTTTCAAACTGGTATGTCTCATGAACGAATTTTTCTACCAAAAAATGGATGACACATACTTTGATCATCTCACCAAGAGCTATCGACTGCAGTTGAAAAAAAATCTATCTGTCTTAGTTCAAAAGTTGACTTTTTTGCCGTAGGCCAAGTTTCTAACGTCATGACTTAGAATGGAGCAAAGCATAAACTCTAATTTCTTTAGCAATGAGGGAACTTTTAAAGTTTAAGAGGCATATCTGATACCATTTCTCTACCGCAATCCCAAGTGCGAAAAACCGAATGATAAATTCAGCTGAAATCCCGAACAGAAAAGGATAGAAACAATAGATGGCAGCACTTTGGGTCCCCAGTGTTCTGTTTCTGTTAATATTTCTATTTATCACTCAAAGAAGGTGTTTTGGCTGTGGGACCGGGTAACTGCCTCGTATAATTAATATTTATAGATTTTAGCCCATATTCAATTTGAAACTGGTGCCTGCCTGCTTGCCTGCTAGAACGGAGCATTCCACTCGGAAGCAGAAATATGGTTTGATTAAACGAAAGCGTGGCTGCATAACTTCAGATAGTTCTCTTGGACATTCTGTTGTATATTTATCATCAAACCCTATCACGCCCTATCTTGGGGTCATTTAAGCCCCAACAAATTTTCACATGCTAATAGGTTTGATGAGTGTATTAGCAGCCAATAAGTTTTGCTTATTTAGAATCAGCCTAAACTGTAGATTACGTTGATACATATATGTTTTAGTTTCTACTGACAAGGATCGCCCTTTACTTTCAGTTTGGCTCTCTTAATGTAATAGAGGCTACCATTCCTTCTTTTAACTCCCGTCTTATACATTCAAGTTTATTATTGATGTAATAATGTTCGATATGTATTGTTACCGAAAGTTCCGTTTCTTACAATTTCGGCTTGACTCGCTCGTTACTTACAACCTTGAACTGTTTGAAATTGTACCACCTGTTTATTTTGCTTAAATTATTTTAAAGGCTCTATTTCTGGCATTTATTTAGGGCTAGAAACCAATTGTGCCATCAAATACAGGCCTGTGATTTTTGATACCAACTTCTATAATGCTGACGCTTTCTCTATACCCCCCTAATTTTCAAGGCACGACCCTGACGAACAAAATCCAACGAAGGGTCACTCACTCTCCGCCATCTGGTGAACATCTTAGGAATGTCGCTTTTTAAGCAACACGTGGCAGTTCAGCCACGTCACAACTATTTTTACCATGCATGGGTAACTTTGTGCCATGTGTGGCATAGTTCTACCACACATACCTTGCGCCACCTCGTGTGCACGATTTCGAGAAGAAAGCCACCCCTCGGGTTTTCATTGCCGTCCGCTTTAAGTCTCATTTATTCATATTTGCTTGTGTTCATTGCATTTCTGTTCTTTACTTTCCTTTGAAACGCTTTGTTTGGAAATTATATATTTTCATACATCATCATAAAAAAACCCGAATCTATGAAAACCATGTCAGTTTGGCCGCCCGAAATCAAACCATGACAAAATTTGTTCATTAGGTGCATGATCCGTTTTTATGGCACTTGGTATCTACCTAGTGACATATAGCGATCGCAAATTCTGTCGGTCAATCTGTCGGCCCCGGTTTTGCTAGTTTATGCACTTCCCGATAAGCTAGAACGATGAAATTTGGCAGGCGTAGCCGGAACCAGACCAGATTAAATTAGAAATTATCGTTTCCCCGATTCGACCATATGGGGTTAGGGGGCTGGGGGACGGTTAAATCGGAAAAATTTATAAAAAATGAGATATTTTTAACTTACAAACGGGTGATCGGATCTTAATGGAATTTGATATTTAGAAGGATATCGTGTCTCAGAGCTCTTATTTTAATTCCCGACGGATTCGATGACATTTGGGGGAGTTGGGGGGGGCATAAAATCTTGGGAAACGCTTAGAGTGGAGGGATCGGGAAGAAACTTGGTGGGAAAAATAAGGGTGGGTCCTAGATACCTGATTGACATAACCGGAACGGATCCGTTCTATTTGGGGGAGTTGGGGGGAAGGGTTAATTCTGGAAAATCAGAAAATATGAGGTATTTCTGGCACTCGGTAAATACCAAGTGGCCTATGGCGATCACAAATTCTGTCGGTCCCGGTTTTGCTAGTTTAGGCACTTCCAGATAAGTTAGGACGATGAAATTTGGCAGGCATATCAGGGATAAGACCAGATTAAATTAGAAATAATCTTTTTCCTGATTTTATCATCTGGGGAGGAATGGGGGGGGAGACGGTTAATTCTGAAAAATTAGAAAAAAATGAGGTATTTTTAACTTACGGGTGGGTGACCGGATCTTAATGAAATTTGATGTTTGGAAAGATATTGTGTCTTATAGCTCTAATTTTAATCCAGACTGGATTTGGTGATATTGGGGGGGATTTGGGGGGGGGGGGACCTAAAATCTTGGAGAACGCTTAGAGTGGAGGGATCGGGATGTAACTTGGTAGGAAAAATAAGCACAAGTCCTAGATTCGTGACTGACGTAACCGGACTAAATCCACTCTCTTTGGGGGAGTTGGAGGAGGTGTTAATTCGAAAAATTAGGGAAAATTGAGTTATTTTTAACTTACGAACAGGTGATCGGATCTAAATGAAAATCGATATTTGGAAGAGTATTGTGTCTGAGAGGTCTTATTTTAAATCTTGGCCGGATCCGGTGACATTGGGGGAGTTCGAGAGGAACATAAAATCTTGGGAAACGCTTAGAGTGGAGGGATTAGGATGAAATTTGATGGAAAAAATACGCAGAAGTATCCTAGATATGTGATTGACATAATCGGAACGGATCCGCTCTATTTGGGGGAGTTGGGGGGAGGTTAGTTCTGAAAAATTAGAAAAAATGATGCATTTTTAACTTACGAAGGAGTGATCGGTTCTTCATCAAACTTCATGTTTAGAAGGACTTCGTGACTCAGATCTCTTATTTTAAATCCCAACCGGATCCAGCGCCTTTGGGGGGGGCCGTTGGGGGGCGGTGGAAATCTTGGAAAACGCTTAAAGCTGAGAGATCAGGATGAAACTTGGAGGGAAGAATAAGCACAAGTCCTAGATACGTGATTGACATAACCAGACTGAATCCACTCTCTTTGGGGAAGTTGGAGGGGGTGTTAATTCGGAAAAATTAGAAAAATAGAGGTATTTTTAACTTAAGAACGGGTGACTCTTCGTTTGGTATTTTTAAATTTGATATTTAGAAGGAACTCGTGTCTCATAGCTCTTATTTTAAATCCCGACCAGATCCTGTGACATTGGAGGGAGTTGGATGGGGAAACCGGAAATCTAGGAAAACGCTTAGAGTGAAGAGATCGGGATTAAACTTGTTGGTTAGAATAAGCAAATGTCTTAGATACGTGATTGACGTAACCGGACTGGATCCACTCTCTCTGGGGGAATTAGGGGGGGGGGTCCAGTGCTTTGGCGAGTTCGGTGCTAGGACGATGAAAATTGGTTGGCGTGTCAGGGACCTGCACAAATTGACTTGATAAAGTCGTTGTTTGCGATTCAACCATCTGGAGGGGGGCTGAAGGGAGAGGAAAAATTAGAAAAAATTAGGCTTTTTTAACTTACGAGTGGGTGATCGGATCTGAATCAATTTTTATATTTAGATGGAACTCGTGTCTCACTGCTCTTATTTTAAATTCCGACCGGCAGGAAGCCTCTGATTTTCCTTTTAAATTAACCTATTGATTCTTATAATTTTGCTAGAGTTCATGCCATATGAGCTCTAGACTGAAAATCTTGGAAAACACTTAACTGGAGAGATCAGGATGAAACTTGGTGGGAAGAATAAAAACAAGTCCAAGATACATGACTGACATAACCGGACCAGATCCGCTCTTTTTGGTGGAGTTAGGGGGGGAATAATTTGGAAAAATTAGAAAAAATGAGGTATTTGTAACTTACGAACGGGTGATCAGATCTCAATGAAATTTTATATATAGAAGGATCTTATGTCTCAGTTGCTCTATTTTCAATTCGAATTGGATACGGGGACATAGGAGGTTGGAGGGGGAAAACATAAATCTTGGAAACTGGAAATCTTTGAAAATGCTTAGAGTGGAGAGATCGGAATTAAACTTGATGGGAAGAATAAGCATAATTTATAGATACGTGATTGACATAATTGGAACGGATCTGTTCTCCTTGGAGGAGCTAGGGGGGTTTAATTTGGAAAAATTAGAAAAATTGAGGTATTTTTAACTTAGGGACGGGTACCCGATCTTAATGAAATTTAATATTGAGAAGGAATTATGTCTCAAAGCTCTTATTTCAAATCCTGACCAGATCTTTTGACATTCGGGGAAGCTGGAGGGGGAAACTGGAAATCTTGGAAAACGCTTATAAATGTCGTAGATACGTGATTAACGTAACTGTACTGGATCCGCTCTCTTTGGGGGAGTTACGGGATGGGGTTCAGTGCTTTGACGAGTTTTGTGCTTCTGGATGTGCTAGGACGATGAAAATTGGTAGGCGTGTCAGGGAGCTGCACAAACTGGCTTGATAATGTCGTTTTCTCCGATTCGACCATCTGGGGTCTGAATGGAGAGGAAAAATGAGGGTATTTATAACTTACGAGTTCCTAATCAGATCTTATGAATTTTGATATTTAGAAGGACTTCGTGACTCAGAGCTCCATTTTTAAATCCCGACCAGCATTAAGCCTCTGATTTTCCTTTTAAATCAATCTATTGATTCTTATAATTTTGCTAGAGCCCATGCCATATGAGCTCTTGGCTCTTTTGGCCTCGTCACAAGTGCTATATGAGCTCTTAGCTCTTGTTGTTAATAGTTTGTTTATTCAAATTAAACTGCTATTTTTCTTCTTGCATACGGCCTTGATACATGCTTTTTGTCTATATGGTTTCGTTTTTTCCATGTAATTATTATTTGTTTATTTTGATGGGATCAGGTTTTCCTGATCTTAGCTATCATTTGTAAAATTTGGAAATCTTTTGGGAATAATTATTTCTCGGTTATTGTTTTATGTGAGATGAACATAACAAGGTTTCTGCTGCTTTTCCTTTTTTTCAATCACTAACTATGTTCATGGTTGGGGAGATAGGAAATGAAGGTGATGCAAGAGATGCTTAATGTCATCTGTGGATAATTGGTTAGAATTATCACAGTTCACCGGGGAAAGGGAGGAAGAGAATATGAGAAAAGACCAGCTACTTTTGACTGCGATAAATCTTCTAAGAAGTCATTAGTATCTCTTAAGGAAATAAGGTGGACTCATTACCGACTTGTCTAGACTCTGGCAGTCATAGCTATGGAATCTTATGTATCTTTTAGCTATTATGGCCTTTGGTCATGTCTTCAATGAACTGCAGCCTGCAACCGATCTTTCTTCCCCTCATCTTGCAAAACCTACTACCAGACAAACGCATATACATTGACACAGGTTCTTTTGCCCGTTCTTCCATTAAATTTCATGATTTATTTGGTTCCCTGCCATTTCTGATCACGTGCATGCAATTTATATGTATTTTTTCATTTACCCCCCCAGCCTTTTTTTATGAAGTTCCGCGAAGCATGTCTGAATGTATATATATATATATATATATATATATATATATATATATATATATATATATATATATATATAACAAGAACAAGAAGAACTGATAAGAAGACCATTGAAAATTGTTTAGAACACTAATCTTTTGCATGGAACTTTAAATTCCCTATTAAGCTATAAATGAAATGGGATGACTTGTTCCTTTAAATAAAAATGTTTACCCTAGAGTATATGTATTTTTTGTTTATTTTCTGATAAAAGTGGAAAATGTATTTAACATTAAAAACAGCGGGAAGAATCTCATTCATCAATAGAATTCATGATCATACCTGTTCATACATGTATCGTATTTTCTTATTCTTTTTAAACTTAACCGAAGGAGAAGCTAGATAAAGAAGAAAATTCGAAGACAAGCAAGATGCTATGGAAACTCCTAATTTGGACTTAAAAAAAATCTTGTTCTACTGCAACAAGACTAGTTGTTCAATAACATCTTTTGTTGGATTTTTTTTTTGTCGCCACATCATTGTGTATTAGAAGTATATGATTTAATAAAATTCAATAAGTAATATTCAAGAAAAATGTGGTGTTCAAACTAGTCAGAGGAGATAATTCTTACTAAATCCAATGCAACAGGACATTTGATTTCAAATTTAAGCGAATGATCTTCCATTCCGATATAATAGGAAGATTCTGAAAGGGATTGAACCATTTTCAGACTCAAAACAAAATTTTCTCTATTTTTGATAATTGGGTAGGTGGAACCGTGGAATAATTTCTAGACCCTTTATCACCCTGGCGTGGCCTAAATTTTTAGACCCTGGAATCACCGTTGATATTTGCAATTTTCTAAGTAGCGTTTAACAAGATAATGTATGTGCATGCTTACAAAAATGTTATTTTTTTCTCTTAAGCAGTTTTGTGCGCTTTCTTGTTTTCATGTTTAATATGATTTTTTTTTTTTTTTAGCTTTTTCTGTATGTAGTTAATTTGGCATTCCTTTGTAAGATGTTGATGACAGTGGCGTCTATTCAGGGGAACCACCTGCCTCCTAGATTTTGAAAAATACGTTTTTGGAGTTTTTTTGTTGATGAAAAATGTCTTTTTTTGGTATGTCTTCCCAAGATTTTAAAAGAATTTACCCCCCTCCCCTCTAAATTTTCGTGAATCGATGTCCCTGCTTAACAAGCTTAGTAAACTCTTAATTTATCTACAAATCGATCAATTTCCATAGCTAGATAAATTTCTGTAGCTACAAGTACATATGTCGATTGACCCCTTTTTCCCACATTACTGAATGTGGCAGCAGTTTTAAAATGTCACAAATTTTCCTCAAAGGGAACAAAAAGCGAACGTCAACTATTCTAGAACGTTACAAAGGTTATTCGGTGATTTCATGGTTCCTATGTTACCAATGGCAATAGAAGTCCTAGAATGTCGCTAATTATTTATTTAGACACAAGCCTGCCGGTTGAGGCAGGATTGAAATGCTGAGGCCGATGGCAAAAATTCGGAGGCCGATTGTAAAAATTCTGAGGCTGATGGCAGAAATGCTGAGGCCGATGGTAAAAATTCTGAGGCTGATGGCAGAAATGCTGAGGCCGATGGCAAAAATTCTGAGACCGATGGTAAAAATTCTGAGGCCGATGGTAAAAATTCTGAGGCTGATGGCAGAACTGCTGAGGCCAATGGCAAAAATTATGAAGTCGATGGTAAAAATTCTGAGGCCGATGGTAAAAATTCTGAGGCCGATGGTAAAAATTCTAAGGTTAATGGCAGAACTGCTGAGGCCGATGGCAGAAATACTGAGGCCGATGGCAGAAATACTGAGGCCGATGGCAAAAATTCTGAGGCCGATGGTAAAAATTCTGAGGCTGATGGCAGAACTGCTGAAGCCGATGGCAGAAATACTGAGGCCGATGGCAGAAATACTGAGGCCGATGGCAGAAATTCTGAGGTCGATGGCAAAAATTCTGAGGTCGATGGCAAAAATTCTGAGGTCGATGGTAAAAATTCTGAGGTCGATGGTAAAAATTCTGAGGCCGATGGTAAAAATTCTGAGGCCGATGGTAAAAATTCTGAGGCCGATGGCAGAAATACTGAGGCCGATGACACAAATGCTGAGGCCGATGACAGAAATGCCATAAAATTCTAGCAAGATAAAATACCAGATACCGGCGGGAAAAACGTGGTTATTGGATTTAAGTAAAAATAGTTTGTCTTGCAGTCAATAAAAACTCGAGAACACCTTTGCGGTGATGCACTGCCGATTTTGAAGATTCGCATTTCTAAATGAACAGTGTTGCCATGCAATGTTTTAACTGCCCGAAAGTAGGGATCATCGGTAAATAGCTGAGTGGATAAATCACCGATTAGAATTAAGCCGCTGAAAAGAGAGCCTGTGGTTGAAGGATCCACTAGTCCGAAAATAACGCCAAAATAACTAACAAAATAAAAATAACGTTGCAAAATAACGTCAAAGAACACAGCAACCGTTTGCTTAAAACTATTCTGTGATATATTTTCTCAATCTGCCAATTTCAATCTATCCCCTTTGGATCTATCTTACTCAATCCCTCTTTTCAGAGGGATTCGAGTTTTCTAAGAGCTTAGTTAAATTATTCAAAGCAATGACTCGAGAAGAATTCAGTTTTACTTGGAAAAACTTTAAACATAAATTATGCGGAAGAGATAATGTAATTACACATTCACGGGAAGAGATATTTCAATAATGCAACGAATCAACAACAATACTGTAGTATCAGTTTTAGATAAGAACAGTTTTAGAAAAAAATTTCAAGCCTCCGATAGACAGGATATAAGATAATATAGATTTTAAAACAAAAATCATTCAACAACTACAACCACTAGGCTAAACGCAAAAAGACTTTATGGCCTGTAAAAGAGGGGCCACTAAACACATCGATTATCAGAAAAGATGTACAAAAAGGAGCTATTCAATAGTTCCGTGCGATTCAATAGTTGATTTTCTGCTTAATAGTCTTTCACCGTTGTGAGAGATTTGGATTTGTTAGGAATCAAAAGGTATCAAAGAGTATTGTATAGTATTTGCAGATTTGTGTTGTGTGGATGTGAGATAATTGAAGCTTTTATACCTGGATTTATATATTATAGTTCTTTCTGATTTTCGGAGTTCTTTCTGATTTTCTTTCTTCGCACCCCTCCTATCGTATTCTGTATTCATAGAGGGTTTGAATAAATTAGTATTAGTATTTGTTGCTCATACTGTTTCAAACAGTTCGTGGTAACGAACTACAGTTCGTTACCACGAACTGTTTGAAACAGGATGTAGTAAGGCTCAATAGAAACCAAAACTCTAAAAAATGGGATTTTGATACCAATAGCTACATCAAAAGAATCGCATTTTAATGCTGATTTTAAATATATAAATTTCATCAAGTTTAGTCTTACGCATCAAAAGTTACGAGCCTGAGAAAATTTGCGTTATTTTAGAAAATAGAAGGAAACACCCCCTAAAAGTCATAGAATCTTAACGACCTAAATTACACCATCAGATTTAGCGTATCAGAGAACCCTACTGCAGAAGTTTCAAGCTCCTATCTACAAAAATGTGGAATTTTGTATTTTTGTCAGAAGGCAGATCACGGATGCGTGTTTATTTGTTTGTTTGTTTTTTTTTTTTTTTTTTTCCGGGGGTGATCGTATCGACCCAGTTGTCCTAGAATTTTGCGAGAGGGCTCATTCTAACAGAAACGAAAAGTTCTAGTGCCCTTTTTAAGTGACCAAAAAAGTTGGAGGGCACCTAGGCCCCCTCCCACGCTAATTATTTTCCCAAAGTCAACGGATCAAAATTCTGAGATAGCCATTTTATTCAACGTAGTCGAAAAACCTTATAACTATGTCTTTGGAGACGACTTACTCCTCCACAGTCCCCGTGGGAGGGGCTACAAGTTACAAACTTTGACCAGTGCTTACATATAGTAATGGTTATTGGGAAGTGTACAGGCGTTTTCAGGAGGATTTTTTTTTGGATGGGGGAGGGGTTGAGAAGAGGGGGATATACTGGGGGAACTTTCCATCGAGGAATTTGTTACGGGGGAAGAAAATTTCCATGAAGGGAGCGCAGGATTTACTAGCATTATTTAAAAAAAACAAAAAACAACGAAACAATAAATATGAAATAGTTTTTTTTTTCAGCTGGAAGTAAGGAGCAGCATTAAAACTTAAAAAGACAGAAATTACTACCCATATGAGGGGCTCACCTCCTCCTAATACCTCGCACTTTACGCTAAAGTATTTTTAGTAATGTCAACTATTTATTCTACGGCTTTTGTGATTCAGGGGTCATTCATAATAAATTGGGACAAAATTTAAGATTTAGTGTAAAGAGAGAGGTACTGACGAGGGGGCGAACCCTCTCATATGTGTAATAAAACATGAGAATAAAACATTCTTTACGTAAGCTAATTTATAAGTTACGTATATCTTTTACTAATAAAAAGATTCGAAAAAAATGAAAGGTTCTAGTTGCCTTTTTAATTAACCGAAAATTGGAGGGCAACTAGGGTTCCTCCCCCGCTCTTTTTTTCTCAAATCATTCGATCAAAATTACGAGAAAGCCATTTAGCCAAAAAAAAAAAAAAAAAAAAAAAAAAATGCAAATTTCGTTTTAATTATTCCTCTGCGGAGAGCCAAAATCAAAACATGCATTGATTCAAAAACGTTCAGAAATTAAATAAAAAAAACAAGTTTTTTCAACTGAAAGTAAGGAGCGACATTAAAACTTAAAACGAACAGAAATTACTTCGTATATGAAAGGGGCTGCTTCCTCATCAACGCCCCGCTCTTTACGCTAAAGTTTTTTACTGTTTTAAAAAGAAGAGTTGAGAGGAAGAGTCAAACTTTAGCGTAAAGAGCGGAGCGTTGATGAGGAAGCAGCCCCTTTCATATACGAAGTAATTTCTGTTCGTTTTAAGTTTTAATGTCGCTCCTTACTTTTAGTTGAAAAAACTTGTTTTTTTTATTTAATTCTTGACTGGGACGATACTACAGTTTTGTTGTTGATTCGTTGCATTATTGAAATATCTCTTCCCGTGAATGTGTAATTAGATTATCTCTTCAGGTGGGGGAGGGGGAATCAAATTGAATCTTTTAAGGACCTTTTTTGGGGGATGGGGATTCATTAAACAGCCTATTCATTTTGCTGTGTTCTTGCGAGGGGGTACCCACTTTCCGACATCAGTGGTGCATATCAGCACGTTAGCTGCACATATCTGCCACGTTTGGCACAGTTTCCGTCATGCTTGACACAGTCTCTGCCAAGCTTCGTACAGCTTCCGCCACGCTTGGAATGCGCCACCTGGTGTACATGATTTCCGAAAATAGGTGCCCCTCGGGTTCTAGTCAAAACTTTAGACTTCACCATCTATTATGTAGAAAATACCGAGAGGAGGAAATAGCTATGATTTGAATCTTATATATGAGTGTCTTAATTACATATGTCGACTTCCTAAATATTAAGCACGTTTCCCGTGTTACAAATTCCGCTTTTTTCGTCATCCAATTACCTATAGCAATAAAAGAAGTTTTAAATGGCAAGCTGTAGTCTAGACGATTTTTCCCACCTTCTTAAACACCTATTTTGAAGCTTGTGGTTAAAAACCTTACCGACATTACTTTACCGATTTACCGACATTACCGACTAAGTCCATTACTTTATGTAATGAATGTGTGACTCTACCATTGGTAGGGAATGAAAAAATATGGATGATAAATTGTATGAAATGCAGGACGTCAATGCGCAAAAATATAGATGAAAGAAAAATGTATTTTTTAAAAATTGACGAGGGCAATGTAGTTATTTTTTTTTCAACAAAAATACAAAAAAGGTAGTTTTCCGTGAAAACACCAAAAAGGTTTTTCAAAGCTCTGGGGAGGCACAAAATCGAAGGGGAAATGGCCCTCTGCACACCAGCTGGCGTACCTTATGAAACTTTATAGACTTAAATTGTAAAAATAGTAAAAATCTAAAAATTAAGAAATGCTATGCAAAATTATTGAAAAAGTGCGGTTACTACTTTTATAAATTTTTTTAGTGGTTAAGTTTTTTCTTTATAATCGATTTGTAAAAGCTGCCAAGGATAAAAATACCGTCCTAAAATTGGGTTAAAATTCAGATTGATTGACATCAAGGGAGCATCCACTTTCCGCCACCTGGTGTACTTATCAGAACGTTATCTATGCCGCACAGTTCCGCCTCTCTTAGCACAGTTTTTTCCACACTTGGCACAGTTTCCGCCACGCTTGGCATACTTCCGTCACGCTTGGCGCGTGTCACACGGTGTACACAATTTCTGAAATTTCATTATATTCTTCCTATGAAATAAAACATTTAGTACTTGTGTATTATAGCAACCCCACTCAAGAAGTGTGATTTCATCTGTGTAGGTGAAACCGGTTTATCTTTCTGCACTTGGAGACAATTAGCTTAGGCACAGTGAGATAAACTACAATATAAGTATATTTAGTGAAATATTTAATATATAGAGTTTGAATTTGGTTAGGCTAGGCTAGGTATTCAATATAACGCGTTCTGGGTGACCTGCTTTCCATAATTCTTTGTTTTAGTTTCTATAATTTCGTTACTAAAGTATTATATTTTCATCATATTTAAGTATGTTTCAATAGAATTAACCTAGCTTAAATTCTTGAGCGTGGTTCCTGTAATACATAAGTACCGAACATTTGACCATTATTTTTTTTTTTTTTAAATAAAAATTAGTAAGAATATTTGGGTGCGTCACGTTTTTCAACAAGTTTTGTTCTTTGTTTTCTCGACCGTTTGACAAAATTTAAATTCCCAGTGACGTCAAAAGTAAATTAGTAGCCGTCTTCTTTCATATTTATTGTCGTGTAAGACAGTAACGTTGTAAGTTATAACTAACATGTTTCAAACTGTGGCATATAATGTTTCAAAAAGACAGACACTTCCTATGCAATACTAGCTATTTGCTAATGTTGATCTTTTTTCATTTTTATTCGAATAGTCAATAATAAACCCAATGGACTCAGTGGTGTCGATTGGGGGAAGGGGGCTAGATTATTTGTCCCCCCTACATATTTTGAAAAATGTTTATTTGGGACATTTTCATTGGAAAATATGATAGATTTGTTTCCAATTGATTTTCCCGGTCCTAAATTTTCATGAATTGACGCCATTGAAGGGATTATGCACGAAATACTTATGCGATTGCCAAGGAAGGCTTGGAATTACTGAGTCATAGCACGGATAAGGTCAAAATTACTCACATCTACAGCGCCAATTTTGTATCCCCTTTCTTTACTTGTTGAGTTGAGTAATGTTCAATTTCCAACGTATACTTTGTGACTGACTAATCGGAGTGAATATTTAAGTTCAATTTTGAACTAGAAAAGATGAAAAATTAAAACTGCATTTTTTTCTATCTTTATTTGTTAATCTGGGAAAAATAAAAATTTATGCTACTAGTAGGCAGCAGTTGGGAACAGTCTAGCGTTGATATAGGCTTTTCAAATTAATTTAATGTCCTTTCGATTTCCAGCTTCAATTGTAGCTTACAAGTATGGCATTAAAATCAAGAAAATAGTTCATTCATAAACCTTCGCTTTATTATCAACATATGTGGCTGGGAAATAATTTTTTCATTGAATCGGTTTTAGATACGGTTCAAATATCCTTGAGAAAATAGTCTGTATACCCTGTTTTTCATTTAATTTCACCTTTAATGACAAGCTAAAAATAGGGGCCGCATAATCCTTTTGCGACCAAAAATTAAATAGTTATTTCGATTTCTTTATTAAAAAAAAAAAAAAAAAAAAAAAAAAAAAAAAAAAAAAAAAAAAAAAAAAAAAAAAAAAAAAAAACAAGGTATTGTGTAATCATCCGTGGGAAACCGGCTTTCTTTTATATAAGCATGCTCAATAGCTTTTAAATTATTGACCATTTCGTAGTTCTCTCCCAATGGCCGTTTGACTCTATCTGGGCCAAATGCGGCACAAAAGGGCCGAAAATAGCACTTTGTTGTAGTGTCTCTCTTTGTTGTTTAAGGTCCATTCACAATGTGATTTTACTAATAGCGAGTATTAACTAGCGCTGATATGAGCCAATTAGAATTTTTTGTAGATTTTTTTTTTCCCCAGTCGGACAATTCTGCGAAAAATCCGATTAACTCGAATTAGTGCTGACTAAATCCCGATAGTGAATTCTCGTAGTGAATAGGCGTTTAGCTAAAGTATCCTCCCAAATTTTCACAATTTATCGCAGGTTCGGTTTCGGAATGCTTGTCCGGGGAAAAGAAAGAAATCTGCGATAAATATTTTTTTTTAATGTGTAAATAGACGGTTGAAACCTCTGCTCAGAGGTTGTTAGACCTAAAGAACTTGATTATATCGTTTCCGTCAAGATTGTACGTGATGTTCCTCCTTTTCTAAAAATATAAAATTTGTTTATTTGCTACAATCTTTGGCAGGGAACTTTAAAGTAAAAAAAAGGAAGGAATATCTGGGACCCACCAAAAAAAGAAAAAGAAGAAAATTAAGTGGTGTATGTATTGTTTTCACTATGTAGAAGCTTAGGGTTCGCTGACTGTCTATGAGTCTGCTCATTCTTGCTCATCAGTAGCGTAATTTCGTCAAAATCCCGGGGGGGCAAAGTTGGGGCCAATTTTCTCAAATTAAGTGAAAATGACGGTGAAAACTGAAAAATGAGCCATATATTAACAAAAAAGTTAAAGATATAGTGAAGAAAAGTGACCCGTTTCTGTGGATGCTTGAATTATACAGGCTTATCATGGTTTTGACAAGGCTTTTGGAGAAATTATTTTCAGCTGGGAGGGAGGGGGCGAACGAATTTGGGGGGCAAACTGAGGTCTGGGATGGGTAGTTGCAAATTTGTGTTGCAAAATTGGGCAGCTTCCTCAAAATTTGAGGGAAATCGTTTGGCAATTTTGAGAAACCTTTAGAGTAAGATCATTGGTTAGGCGACTTAACGCTGTGAGAAGTTTGAGTTTGAATTTTTAGTTGTAGTTCGAAGCTGCTTGATCAAATGGAAAATGACTATTAATTTGTTGTACATTAGAAAAAAAACGAAAAAAGGAGAAACTTAGTGGTTTCTCAGATCAATCAATTCACAGGGTTGGCGACCAGGCGGGGTTGCATCTTATTGAAATCGGGATGTTAATCATCGCATTCCGATTCCATGTCATTATGATTCTATTGTTTCCATTGTATTTGGCATACATTGGAAAAAATGAAAATAGAAGAAAAGTAGCGGTTTCTCAGATGTGAGCAATGAATTCACCGGGTTAATGACCACAGGGGGTGCATCTTATTGCCACAAGGATATTTATCATCCCATTGTGATTATCATCCCATTGTGATTTCAAAAGTCGTTTTCGAAGGTATGTATAGCAACCGCTGTCCTGGCAACAAAGGAAAAGATGGCGTGACAATTTTATAATAACCTACTGCAACTTTTAAAGCCAGTGGATGACCACACATCTTACAAACAGCTGATCCATCAACGTGTAAAGTAGATGGCCACAGCGTAACCAACAAGCAGGGTTGTCAAATTCTGATAGTCTCGAAAGAGTGCAAGTCAAGGCCAAAAAAGAGGGTTTTTCATGCGCAGCCCTTCTCACTGTTCTGATCACTCTTACGTCATTTAGAAATAACTATAAAGTTATCCTGCGATCATTAAACATATTGCCTTCAAATTATTTCAAATGTATTTAAATGAAGTCAGGAGGGCTCCCTCCCTCCTGAAATTAATTTGTCAGGTTAAAGCTATTTTGCCTTAATATTTATGGTTTTGATTGTTGAGTGGATCTCAAGTGGAGCCAAGATGTTGGTTTTGTTTTAGGCGATACTGGTCAAGTGTTTTTGGTTTCTTTTTGTTTAGTCTTTTTTGAAGTGTAATTCCGTATCGACTGAAATGCAGGGTAATTGAATTTTTTCTTCTTCTTCTTTTTCGTATTGTTTTTATTTGTATGTGTATTGGGGTTGTTAGCCCAAACAAGCTTTGCTTCGGGCCATTTGCTTGTTTTGTTTTGTTATTTATATTAATAAACCCATCTTTCTCTCTCTCTCCCTTCTTAAATAGACCTCTAAATAATGAGTTAGGTAATAATTCTCGTTCTTTTTATAGCTAAAAGATAATGCTCTGCTAGAAATGTGCATGTGTTAAATTTGATCGCTGGGACCTTTAACTGAACTATAGTTGACTTCATAAAATATTTAGATAAAATTTTGTCTCCACTACTGCTTGGCTTTGAGTACAGAATTTTATCAGTTTGAGAGTAGAGTTTGAAAAGGTTTGTTTTGGTAGTTGCTTCTCCTTTAGCTTACTGCATACTCAAGAAGAATGATTGCACTAAATAGCTTTTGACTTCTTTGATTAAATTCGAATTTCCACGACTCCACTTGTTAATTTGACTTTGATCTACTTCTTCTTCAAGGGTTGTTCGAAATGCTAGAAAAACGATATTATTTCTGCCACAAAGATTAATTTAAGAAAACGAAGTTTTTCCGTGGGAAGTAGAGAGCGAAGTTGAAGCTTAAAACGGACACAAATTATTACTTCACAGCCTATTTAATATATATCAATAAAACTAGTGCAAATAAACCAATTAATTATGTTTCCCTGTGCTTTTAGGACCATAGAAAACTAGCGCTTCACTGAAAACACAAAGGTCAAGTATAAAAAACAGGAATATTGATTTGGGGGTCAGAAGTGAGTATGTAGCCTGCCAACAATAAACGAATCTATAAAGCTTTTCATACTCTTACGCTAGTTTTGACATCACTAACTTTCAGTATAAGATTAAAATCATCTTAGAAACATAAGCGTAAAATTAAATATTTTTTTAAGTAATCGCGAAGTAATTGAAAATCATACAGAATACTGGATTTATTTATCAGGTAGCATTTTGGTCTTGCCAGCTATAATACCAATAGCGAGTAATATACAATCTTAAATTGTAAGAAATATGTTTTAATATTACTTGAAATGAATACCAACTAAGAAATAATATGAACTATGGAAATCTGATTATTTCTCTCTAAACAGCAGTGAATTTCAAGCTATGGTACAATAGTCTAAAGCTAGTCTGTAGTCCTAATATTATAAACCTGGCTTTACTTCGAACCTGGCTACAAACTAATCATGACATTTCCTTTTTCAAACAGTTCGTGGTAACGAACTGTAGTAAGGAGCGACCCGGCTCAATAGTAACCGAAACTGTAAAAAACGGAATTTTGATACCAATAGGTACATCAAAAGAATCGCATTTTAATGCTGATTTTAAGTCTTACCCATCTAAAGTTACGAGCCTGAGAAAATTTGCCTTATTTTCGAGGGGAAAACACCCTCTAAAAGTCATAAAATCTTAACGAAAATCACACCATCAGATTCAGCGTATCAGAGAACCCTATTGCAGGAGTTCCAAGCTCCTGCATCGGATTAACGACGCTTCTTGACTACTAAGGTCCCTGCGTTGGCCCTGCAGTGCATTCCTGCAGCATGATTCGATCTCTGGGTCCCGTATTACCAAGCTAAGGTCAAACCCATTGCGCCACCACAGGACCAAACCCACTACGCCACCACGGGACAAAAAATTACATGATCGGGAAATTCCAAGCCCCTATCTACGAAAATGTGGAATTTTGTATTTTTTGCCAGAAGTCAGATCATGGATGCGTGTTTATTTGTTAGTTTTTTTTTTTTCAGGGTGATCGTATAGACCCAGTGGTCCTAGGATCTCACAATAGGGCTCATTCTAACGGAAATTGAAAGTTCTAGTGCCCTTTTTAAGTGACCAAAAAAATTGGAGGGCACCTAGGCCCCCTCCAACGCACACTTTTTCCCCAAAGTCACCGGACCTAAATTTTGAGATAAATATTCTGTTTAACTTAGTCGAAAACCTTATAACTATGTCTTTGGGGACGACTTAATCCCCCACACTCCCCGGAGGAGGGGCTGCAAGTTACAAACTTTGACCGTGGCTCACATATAGTAATGGTTGTTATGAAGTGTACAGGCGTTTTCAGGGGGGACTTTTACGCGTTGTGGTGGGAATGGGTCGGGGGAAGGGGTTACGTGGGAGGACCTTTCCACGGAGGAATTTATCACGAGGGAAGAGAATTTCTATGAAGGTGGCGCAGGATTTTCTAGCATTATTAAAAAAAAACAATGAGACAATAAATATTTTTTTTTTCATCTGGAAATAATGAGCAGCATTGAAACTTAAAACGAACATAAGAGAGGGCGACCGTAACTTCCCTATTCTAGATTTCCGACCATGCTGATTCCAATGGTGAATTCAAGGGTTTTAGGTTTTTTTTTGAAATCACAATAAATTTGTTGTCGCAATGAACTTTTACTATTAAGACGAACCAAAATAATACTTACCATTCGTGAATCAGTGTCAGATGGTAATTTTTTGCACAGGGTAGTTTTTCTTCAAACGCGTTTTTTAACTTTTGGTTATTATGGGCTGTGGTTCCCTCTTTACTAGGTTGCAGCTACTGCTGCAACCATGATAACCGGCTAGCAGTTGTATCTATTGAACTCAAATAATTAGTTTGAAGTTTTTATTTCGCTAGCAGCTTTTCTATCATATTTTTGTAAAAGAGTGCAAAAAAGAATGATTTTAGCTAAACATTGACAAAAAGCGCAATTCCCTTCCATTGAAGGAAAGAGTGCAAAAACTATGAAAGCGTGCAAGCTGGCAACCCTGCCAACGAGGACGTCCGGGATATAAGTAAAGTCAGTAAGACTCTTCATAGTGTCAACACTTCCGTATTTCTAAGCTGAGACACTACTTTATCGGTATGCCTTTATTTATTACCCTGACTGTACCTTTTTATTTTAAGTCTTCGTTAGAAAAAGTTTTTGGTCCTGATTGACTACCAATTTTATTTTCCATTGCTATTTTATTCACTTTATTTATCTTTTTCCAGACTGCTCTATTTATGGCAATGTGGCGAAATAGGCCAATAGTGGCTGGCTATCTTGCCGAGACAATGGCGGAACTATCACTGGATCTAGGTGTCACTTTTAAAAAAGGGAATACACTTTTTCATTACATTGCTACTGTTGGTGATGACATGACGACAATATTGGCTTATCTGGCTAGAATTAAGAAGCCCAATGGAAAACAAGCCGTTAATTTCAATGTGCACAATCACAACGGTAAGTAGGCAGAAAAGTATTGTGCGATTAGCTCAATGTTCATCTAAAAGCAATATTTTGTGTTTTGACTTGACACCACTTTTGTATTTTTCAATATATCTGCTTGAAATCCGATAAAATATGCATGTGTTATAGATACATAGATAGATGGATACTTTATTTCGTGATTAAACCAAAAACAGATATTTCACGAAAAAAACTCACAAAAAACATATACACACATTCACTTAATTCGAACTCCATTACTATACGTGCTCTACAATAAACAGGGCAATGGAATAAAAGATGACTACATGTTTCCATTAGACCGCACAAGCACAATGGAGAGTCAGCTTTCTCAATCCTATTGAAAAAAAATGAAGCAATCTACTATGCCCTGTAACAAGCTGCATTAATCTGCTATTTGTGTGGATTTTTGATGCAGAGATAATGTCATCTTTATTTTCAAAAAAGTTAGCCGGCCATGTGCTAACATAATTTTTAAACTCATCAAACCATTTGGCATACAAAAACTCATTTAAAAATTTACGTTCTATATTAAAGGGCTGTCATGTACTAAAGTCATTAAAGGAAGGACCCAAAAAATTACTATGCATGTGCGTAGTTCAAAATATGCTGTCGTCTGAAATAGTAGTTTTAGTGATTCTTTGTTCTGCTATATTGTGTGTCCAGACACCCCATAGAAGGGGGTCACTTGAAAACAGTTCATATATTTCAGTGCTATTTTTATGCTATGTTCATCTAAAAAGTGATATTTGGGATTTAGGTTTCATGTTTTTATTAACCTAGATTCAAATACAAGGATATGGGAATGTTGTGACTTAAAACCTCTTTTTGCATTTTTCCATCTCAGCTACAAAAACGTGAATTATCTTCTTTGTATTTAAACTTCAAGAAAAAATAATAATAATAATAAAAATGTGGTATCAAGTCACTCCATAGAAGGGTGTCACTTGAAACCAGCTCATATATTTCAGTAATATTCTTATGCTAAATTTCTCTGTATCAAGTCATGGGGGTCATATGAAACCACATCTAAAATGGAGCATTTTGACATATTTTAGGCCATTTTATTGCACGATTTAGCCAATTTAAAGCCAAATATTAAAAACAAAACACAAAAATTTACTGAAAGGTTAAAAAATTCATAAAAATGGTTGAACTTAGCTGTTGGCCTACTTACATAACACCGAAGAAAAATGTTAGTTTTTTTTTTTGGGGGGGGGGGGGGAAATCCCAGGGTCACAAAATTAGTTATTGGTTTCGAAAATGAGTCATTGCTATTTTGATATAGTCCATCAGATTTTCTGTAGAAACGGGAAAATATCACAAATTCTTTTAAGTAGCACTACTATGTTTGCTCGTTTAAATTATATTTATATGTAAATTATTTGCTGGCACAATAGAAGATATTTCTTGATCCTATGTTTGTTCAGTTCCTGCAAGGCGGACTTCCTGCATATCAGGAACAGTATAAATACCTTGGGTATTTATTAAAGTTGGGATTCAATTAGTTTTTCAATTAATTAATGAGTGACGATTTTTATTTCGTTACTACATTCTGGATTCTCATATTAGAATCAAGATATTTCATTATGTCCAAAATGAAAGAATAATATGTTATTTTTGGAAAATCTGCTATAGTATACTTAAGAATTTTCTAGTTTCTATCCATCGGGTGTATTGTTGTTAGATGGTATTACCTGGGTATTAGAAGGTAGAGGGGAACGGTCAGGGTTTAAACCCTTATTTGAAAGTTACGTCATGTAATTGTATAGTTACGTCTGATTTTTGGAAAATCTGCTATAGTATACTTAAGAATTTTCTAGTTTCTATCCACCGGGTGTATGGTTGGTTGAGGATATCACCTGGATATTAAAAGGTAGAGGAGAACGGTCAGGGTTTGAACCCTTATTTGAAAGTTACGTCATGTAAATGCCTCCACCATACACCAAAATAAGTCTACATTGTTAAGTTACAGACAGTAATTTTTTTAGACATTCTTTTTAGATAAATACAGTCTTAAATCTGCAAAATGCTTTACATAATTACTTTGGATTTAAGGAGCAACGTGACTTCAGAGTAACCCAAAATCTAAAAAATAGAATTTTGATATTAATAGAAACTGTGCCTGCAATTTTTATTTATGATAAAAATATTATATTAAAAAATATTATGATAAAAAATATATGATAATAATTATGATAAATATTTTAATTTACTTTATTAAGTACCTCGGATGATATCACTATCACATAAATCTCTATCAATATATAAAAGAAACCCAAAGCGAACAGAAATTACAAAGAATAATTAAGTCAAACTTAAAATGAACCGGAACCACATTATTAAAATAATAAAATAATTTTAATAAAGAAAAACAAGTTTTTTTAAACTGCAAGTAAGGAGCGATAACATTAAAACTTAAAACGAAGAAATTATTCCGTATATGAAAGGGGTTGTCCCCTCCTCAATTCCTCGCTCTTTACACTAAAGTTTGACTCTTTCTCACAACTCCACTTTTTAAAATAATAAAAACTCAAAAAATTCCACTTTTTAGGGTTTGAATAGATTCAAGTATCCTAAGAACGACCGAGGGTATTATGTTCAAACTTTAGATGCTACTTCTGTTACTACTTCTGCTCTTAAAATTTAACCACATCAAAAGAAGTGTAAGTGTGTACTTTCAAGGGAAGTGTACCTTCATTCATGTTCGTGAAAATTTTTGCTTTTTCGAGCCACTAAGAAAACAAGCAATAGTTAAATATAGATGGCGAAGGTTTGTGGTGTTAAACTCCCCCACTTGTAAAAATACAGGAAACTCTGGTAGTAGTAATAGATTTTCTTAATTTCGATAGGTTAATAATTATAACATTGTTTTGAGGGAAGAAGGACCTCCTCCCCACCTTATATAATTATCTTGGGCATTTATTAAACTTGGGGATTCAAATAGTTTTCTTATTTCTGACTCATGATACCACCCGCAGTCCTTTATTTATGGCAACTTCCAATGTATGGGGCCACTCATAGCCATTCATCACACTACCGCTCAGTTGTAAGCACACAATTTATGGTGGTTTTAAACCACCCTCTACAACATGAAAAAGTGGTAGGATTTACTTCAAGTAATTACCAGCTTATCAACTTATCAGATAAAGTGAAAGAGAAAAAAAGGGAAGGGGGATGAAAAATCAACAAAATATAGGCTAAAAGCATATTGCATTAAGCAACTTAAGGGTGTATCATTCCTTTGGAGGTTTAGTCGTCTGAAGAAATCGACCGATTTTTAATGGTTGGATTTTTAGACAGAGAAAGTTATCAGATCAGCGCAACTAATCAGCACAACTCAACAAGCACAACTAATCAGTTGTGCTTGTTTGTTTTCACGGTTCAACGTGACAAAAATGACAAGAGTGTGGTATTGCCCTGAAAACTTTATTATTTTTAACAACCAATAGAAGGATATTTGGAATAATTGTTTTCAGGGATAAATAGACCTAATATAGACCCGGGGGGGAAGGGTTTTATATGCATGTCCTTGATACTTCAATTTTAATTTGCTAAAATCTGGGTTTCAATTAAATATCTGAGTTTTTTGTCCGAAATTTTCGGAAAGTAGGTAGATTTTTTGGAAATCTGGAAGAAAAATTCGAAATTTTTGCAAAGTAGGCAGATTTTTTCTGTTTTAACTATGCTCAATATTTTAAATAAATAAAAAAAATTATATGGTGAACAAGTCTAGTAGGTGATAACTGTTCAAATATGAATGTTGTATGTCTTTTTAGAAAAATTGCATTTTCTATTGGCTCTATATAAAGCAGTTGTAAAAATAAGAAAAAAAAGAAAAGAAAATACAGTTGGTGTTTTTAACTAGATTTTGACTACTTGTTTACGAGTTTAACTAATTTATGATTTTCGGTTTGACTCTAGATGGCGTTGATTGTTTGTTTTCTCAGGAATGAGCTTGACCCTGCAATTGATTTATGTAATTTTGGTGTTCCAAACCACTTATTAAAACCTATTACAGTTAATTATTTGCGCATTGAGTCGCAGAGCTCAATAAGCTGCAATTCGTCCTTTTACAGATAGAAAATTCTGGAACATTTTTCTTGAGTATATATCAAGAGAATATTATCTCTAAAAGATAAATATTCTTGTAGTATTTATCTTTTATTATAAGCTAACAATACTTTACGTTAGTTTCAAAGGTTCGACGGGCGTGCATGATTTAAAAAAAAAAAACTATTTGAAAAAAAATGTTTTGATGTTGAAACCACGTTCAATAGAGCATAATAATTATGTTTATTCAAAAGTTATTGCAATTGATCGCAATCAATTGTATTAAGATGTTTTGAGCGTGAGGTGAGTTTTGTCTCAATAAATCAATAAATTCATAATTTTTAATAATTTTAATAATTTTAAATCAGTAAATTCTTGCTCAGTAAATGGTTTAGATCTGAGACTTATTAATCACATGATGCAAGTATCTTGTCCTTTATGTGCAAGTTAAAGCTGCAGACTTGTCAAAAAATCGCCTGTTTAAAAGGGAACATTCACCTCAAGGACTTTTTAAATGGCATTTGCCTTCCAACCAATCAGATTGTTTGAATTCCATCCTTTCCCCTTGAATCGTCTAAGTGGCGTGACTAAGTTCGTTACATGTTTACTTTAATTCAGTAAACATGACGTTTGCAGGACTAGTGAGCATGGCACTTACCAGTAATAGTTGATAATGAGCCTTCTCTGATTTTTTTATATGATTATACTGTAAAATAACTATAATTGTTTTATTATTTATTCTATATTTATAGTTGTATAAATGATTTTTAGTACCATTATTACCAACAATTTTAGATACTTTTGAACATTTGAATCGTTAATTTATTAGGTCTGCAAAGTTTTTAGCGCTACCAGGGAGTTCCAGTCCTAGTATTCTTTCTGTTTTGTCAAACCTCTCTTTTTTCTCTTTGCTTTTTTCTTTGCATTTTCTTTCTCATTTTCTCTTCTTTCTGTCTTCTTTCTTTTTCGTTGACTTTTTTTCCGTTTTATTTCAGAACTGTTCACAAAACAGCTTAAACTTTTTCAGGAACACGTTATATCTTTTTTTTTATTTTATACAAAAAAAATTTAGTTTATTCATTTTTTTATACAATAAATTGTATAAAAATTCTATACAATTAAATGAAGTAGTTGTGGTCATCAAGCCATGGCTAATTGTAGAAAAGCTAAGAATGATAGTCCGATTGAGTGAGAGGCAAATCTGGCATAAGTCCTTATTAAGACTGTATAAAAATGATTCAGATCATTTGTCGATGAGTCTGTCTATCATCCGTCCATGCGTCATTCTTAGGGCAGAACTATAGGGATGAAAGAATTGGATTGGTTTTGGGTTGATGCGTAACGGACAATGTCCACTGGGCTTGTAGAAATATTTGGAAATCGATGCCTTTTGTTATCAAAATCTGTTTTCGAAGTGGTCATTGTATTATTGCCGCCCGCATGTAAATTTGCTTAAATATAGTTACTGATGAGTTTTTAATTAAGAAAATAGTTCGTAATTCACTTAATTTGTAACTCATTGTGATTTTGAAAGACTTGGTTACTTTCCCTGTGCAATGACCCGCTCAATTATTATTTGTACAAGAAATCTGCTGTCACTTACCAAGTGTTTGTTTTGGCGGTTGCTAGGATCCCAGGGTCTTTTATAAACGCCTTTTTGTTCTTTTTCGTCATATAAAAATAGAAACATTAGTAATGGTCAATGATTAGACAATTTTATTTTGACGCTGTCTTACAATTGTTCAAATCCGAATTTAGAATGACATACTTTTTTTTGCATTCTTAATAAATCATTGAGGAATTTGCATATTTTGTTTCTAATTAATTACAGAATTAAGATTTGGACAGCCAAGGACAATAGCATGACTCTAAGCCAATGTGTGATAGAAGATGGCACATTTTAAATGGTAAATTTCCCTTGAAATGTATAGACATTTAGTCCTCTTTATTTCGTTTTAGAAAGAAACTGTTGCTGGATTTGTTGTCCTTTCAGCATAGCTAAAAAGTAAAGGGATGGAGCAAAGCATTGCTCCAGAAATCTGAACAAAACCTGTACAAGTTCATACAGAATGGCAGTCCCTAAGGCATTGATCTTCTGTCAAGCGAATTCGCCACGCGAATTCGGGGTCTGCGAATTTTTGATTGATGCCGTAAGTCCCTGGTCTCTCAAGAGAATAAAAAAGGCTCTTTTTTATAACATGTATGGAAACATCAATATTTACCATTGAATTCGTCGTGTATGGAAACCCTTATACATGCGGGCTTGTAGAACCTAAAAACTGTCAAAAATCGTATTTTACCATGGTTAGCTGCAGAATATGTATTTTTCTAAGGGGGGGGGAGGATATCTAGGAATATTTGATTTTTTTGCTTTGTGGTTTTTTATGGCACTTGGTATTAACCAAGTGACATATAGCAATCGCCAATTCTGTCGGTCTGTCTGTCGGTCCCGGTTTTGCTACTTTAGGCATTTCCAGGTAAGCTAGGACGATGAAATTTGGCAGGCGTATCAGGGATGGGACCAGCTTAAATTAGAAATAGTTGTTTTCCCAATTTGACCATCTGGGGGGGAGTGGGGGGCCGGTTAATTCGGAAAAAATAGAAAAAATGAAGTATTTTTAACTTATGAATGGGTGATGGGATCTTAATGAGATTTGATGTTTGGAATGATATTGTGTCTCAGAGCTCTTATTTTAAATCCCGACCGGATCTAATGATGTTGGGGGGAGTTGGAGGGGGGAAACCTAAAATCTTGGAAAACACTTAGAGTGGAGGGATCGGGGTGAAACTTGATGGGAAAAATAAGCACAAGTCCCAGATACATGATTGGCATAATCGGAACGGATCCGCTCTCTTTGGGGTAGTTGGGGGGGGGGATAATTCTGAAAAATTAGAAAAAATGAGGTATTTTTAACTTACGACCGGGTGATCGGATCTCAATGAAATTTGATGTTTAGAAGGATATCGTGTCTTAGAGCTCTTATTTTAAATCTCGACCGGATCTGGTGACATTGGGGGGGGGGGGTTGGGAGGGGAAACCTAAAACTTGGAAAACACTTGGAGTGGAGGGATCGGGATGAAACTTGGTGGGAAAAATAAACACAAGTGCTAGATACATGATTGACATAAACGGAACGGATCCACTCTCTTTGGGATAGTTGGGGGGGGGGGGTATTTCTGAAAAATTAGAAAAAATGAGGTATTTTTAACTTACGAACAGGTGATCGGATCTCAATGAAATTTGATATTAAGAAGGATATCGTGGCTCAAAGCTCTTATTTTAAACCCAACCAGATCTGGTGACATTGGGGGGGGGATTTGGGGGGGACTGGAAATCTTAGAAAATACTTAAAGCGGTGAGATCAGGATGAAACTGGATGGGAAGAATAAAAACCTGTCTAAGATACGTGACTGACATAACCGGACCGGATCTGCTCTCTTTGGTGGAATTGGAGGGGGGTAATTTTGAAAATTGAGGTATTTGTAACTTACGAAAGGGTGACCAGATCTTAAATGAAATTTGATATTTAAAAGGATCTTGTGCTTTAAAGTTCTTATTTTAAATTCCGACCAGATCCTGTGACGTTGGGGGGAGTTGGAGGGGGAAACCGGAATTCTTGGAAAATGTGAAAATTGGGGTATTTTTATCTTACGAATAGATGATCGGATCTTAATGAAATTTGATTTTTAGAAAGAATACATGTCTCAGAGTTCTTATTTCAAATCCCGACCAGATCGTTTGACATTGGGGGGAGTTAGAGGGGGAAATCTTGGAAAAACACTTGGAGTTTAGAAATCGGGATGAAGCTTGGTGGATAGAATAAACAAATGTCCTTGATACGTGATTGACAGAATCGTACTGGATTCGCTCTCTTTGGGGGAGTTGGGGGGAGGGGTTCTGTGATTTGGCGAGTTTGGTGCTTCTGGACGTGCTAGGACGATGAAAATTGATAGGCGTGTCAGGGAGCTGCAAAATTTGACTTGATAAAGTCGTTTTCCCAGATTCGACCATTTGGGGGGCTAAAGGGAGAGGAAAAATTAGAAAAAATTAGGTATTTATAACTTACGAGTGGGTGATCGGATCTTAATGAATTCTGATATTTAGAAAGACATCGTGACTCAGAGCTCTTATTTTAAATCCTGACCGGCATTAAGCCTCATATTTTCCTTTTTAAATCAATCTATTGATTCATAGAATTTTGTTAGAGCTCATACCGTATGATCTCTTGGCTCTTAGCTCTTCTCGCCTCGTCACAAGTGCCATATGAGCTCTTAGCTCTTGTTCACCTTATGTTCGGGATTTAGGGAGATGCGGACCCAACTTTTTTTCATTAACACCCTGTTCTCATTGAACTATATTTAAATTTATATTGAACTAAATTTAAATTCTTACTGTTGTAAAAGATTTTCCAGGGCATTTTTCAGAGCACTTTCTGGAAAAAGCCTTTTTCAGAAATCGCGAACACTTTTTCTGTATCATAACTTCTCTTGCGTTACATTTTGACAATTGACTAACTTGTCCCCCCTAAAAACACCAGATTCTCCATGCCCCCCCCCCCCCCGATACTCATATTTCAAAAGAGGGATAAGAGGCTCATTTTTATCTTGTGCACAGCTGTGTAAAATCCTCCTCCATCCGTATTTATTTCATATCTAAATTTTGATCTAAAGCATAATTTACCAAATTTTCAAAAAATCCCACGGTGACTATAAGCGTTGGATATTTGTGGCAATATGGGTTTTTGTCGGTAAATTCATCTAATAACAATCACAATTCGCTTTTTTAAGTATCACCACTGATAAATGTGGTAATATAGAATGTGGAATGTGGTAACATCATAAAAACTCTGGGAATTATTCTTCGGCACTACCCAGTTCAAATTAAAAATAGCACAAAGCAATAGAAAAAAACAGGAAATAGGCAAAATACACTGAAATGGGATAGATAAAGAGAAAAAATAGGCAAGGATTCCTAGCCAAGGGTGCCAAGAAAAGTTACCTGGGGGGATTATAGAATGGACCAAAATAGGTTAGATATCTTATGTGATATTTCGGTAAAAATCGCGTACCCTCTACCGGAAATCTGGTAAGATTTAAAGGAGTTAGGACCTCCGGAAAGGTAGTAAATCCCTGAATAAGAGTAATGATTGTTAGGTTCCACTTTTTGCTTCTCAGAGGACCGTAAATATTGCACAGAGTACCATATATTCCTTTATAAATTAAATTTGAAATCATAACCTATTACTGATTAATGAAAATTAATAGCGTAGAACAGTTGAAGGATTCTTTAACTGTAGTCTAGACTAAAAAACGGAGGAACTGAGGCATAAACTAAAATTGGAAACACAGTCTATTCTGTAAAAAAAGGATTATTTTAGTTTATTTCGAAACCCTCTTCTTGATCTTGATCTTACAGCAATACTAAGAGTTTCCGCCTTACGTCGCATGATTTCGAGACCTACTTTGACAATAGATGTTCACGTAGTGGTCTTCACCACGAATGGAGGTAATGTTCCAGGCATGCCACGAAGGGTGCAATCGTGACGTAAAGAGGTGTATGATGGCAGAAGAAAAGCTCTGAGATGTATGCTTGTATGCAGGGAGTGGACAACCTCACGGTTCATTTAGAATACAAAACCGTGAAATAGTTATATAGACCGTCAGGAAGATTTCGGTGCAAAAACAGTCAGTACTAGAAGGTCCAGAAGCAAAAACTAAAATCGGAAACACTGTAACACTGTCAAAATGAGAAGTTTATTTCGATCGGCTGGTCATATAATATATCTTGTACGTTTGAAATCGCACATCATTGAGGTTTTGATTACCTTTCTGGGCTCTGGAATTTTTTTTCCGTGCATGTATATTCAGTTTGCCATGGCCCAGTTTTTTTTTTTTTTTTTTTTTTTTTTTTTTTTTTTTTTTTTTTTTTTTTTTTTTTTTTTTTTTTTAAGCAAATGAATATCATATCACCGGGAGTGGCAGAAGTATACCACGCGTGACAAGAAGAATTCCATGCGTAGTACACAGGAGTATGGCGTGACAGAAGTAGGCCCTGCTCCGTCAGACAAGCTGAGCTCTGAGATCTACCCCTGACGGTGCAGCGTGGTTAGCCACTGGGTTCATAAAATCATGAAATACTACTACTACTACTAATAATAACTCACTGCAGCACCAAGCCGCCTGAGGCCAACACAGCTACGCACGCTCCTCCTCCAACCTAATCTATTTAAAGCCTCCCTCTTTACACCCTCCCAGGAAGTTCCCATTTCCTTTAAATCCTTATTTATGACATCCTCCCAACCCAGACAAGGACGACCTGCTTTCCGTGTATCCCCAGACGGTTGGCCAAAAAGGACAATCTTCGGTAATCTGTCATCCTTCATCCGTAGAACGTGGCCTAGCCATCTCAACCTTTCTTTCATTATAGCCCCAGAAAGCGGGATTGAACCACACTTTTCGTACAACCTACTGTTTGAAATACGGTCAGTCAGCCGGGTACCCAGAACAATCCGTAGGCAATTTCTCTGGAAAACATCTAGTAAATTTTCATCTGCTTTTCGGAGTGTCCATGCTTCAGAGCCATATTTGACCACTGTCATCACTGTAGCTTCCAATATTCTAATCTTGGTTTGTAGGCTTATCTTTCTATTCTTCCAAACTTTTTTTAACTGTGAAAAAACACCCTGAGCTTTAGCTATTCTACTTTTAACATCTTCACTGCTCCCACCATCTTTACTAATAATACTACCAAGGTAACTGAAGCTCCCAACCTGATCAATCTTTTCGTTACCTAAGGTCACCTGTTCATCTTCACTTATTCCTAGTCTTAGTGACTTAGTCTTCTTAACATTAATTTTCAAGCCTATTTTAGCACCCTGAACTCGCAAAACCTCTAAAAATTCATTCATTTTGCTCACACTTTCATCTAATATGCTTAAATCATCAGCATAATCTAAGTCCAGGAGCGTTCTTCCTCCCCATTTGATTCCATGGTCTCCAATTGCCTTTCCTGTGCTCCTTAAGACGAAGTCCATCAAAATGATCCATATAAAGGGGGATAGAACACAACCCTGCTTAACTCCTGATTTAATACAAAACCAGTTGCTAACCTCATTTCCTACCTTAACCGCAGCAGTATTATTCTCGTACATAGCGCAAATCACTTTAATGTATTTTTCTGGTATACCATATAACGATAAGACCTTTGTTAACGCTGTTCTATCAACAGAATCGAAAGCTTGCTCATAATCGATAAAACTAAGGACCAAAGGTGTTTGACAACGAAGGGACTTCTCAATTATTAACCTAAGAGTGAAAACATGGTCGACACATCCTCTACCTTTTCTAAAACCGCATTGTTCTTCCCTTAAAACTTTCTCTACAGCATGTCTCAGTCTAAAAAGTATCATATTACTCAGTAATTTGCTACCTACAGAGACCAGAATAATGCCTCGATAATTACGACATTCACTCTTGTCACCTTTCTTATACAGTGGTTTAATTAAGGTTTTCCTAAAATCATTAGGTACTTCCCCTTTTTCAAAAATCATGTTCATAATCTTCAGTAGCTTATTCCTAACCTCAGAGCCACCATATTTAAGGAACTCATTAATCATACTATCAGCACCTGGGGCCTTATTATTTTTTAATCCTTCTAGTACTGTCGCTAATTCTTCCTCACTAAACAAATCTTCCTTCACATCCAAGGTATCACAAACTTTTTCATTTTCATCTATATCTTTTCCTGCAACTGTATCTCGGTTTAGCACATTCTCAAAATGTTCCACCCATCTTTCTTTAACTTTTTCCTTATCACTAATTGTGGCCCCATTTCTATCTTTAACTGGGACTAGTCCGGATCGGCTACTCCCTTTCAATTTATTAACATGCCAGTATAATATTTTACTATTATGCCGTCTAGCCGCATCTTCCAGATCCTCAGCAATTTTATCCATCGCCTCCATTTCACATCTCCTTAGTTCATATTTTAATGCTTTCTCCACTTTCTTTACATTCCTTTTGTTTTCATACGACCTATCGCTCAGATAATTCTTATACAAACCCCTTCTACTCTCTATTAAACCTAAAGCTTTTTCACTAATATTCCTAGTTGCTGTCTTAGCACTCTTCCCTAGGACACCATCAGCAACTTCACAAATTGTTTTTCTGAAATTATTCCATCCATCTTCCACATTGTCAAATTTTAAACCCTCAAGTTTAGTACTCAACTGTTCCTAGAATTTTTTTTCTCAAATTTTCATCCTGAAGTCTACCAACATCATAACTTTCCGGGAGGGAGTTACTCTTCCGAAATTTCAGCTTTAAATTAACCTTAGACACTACTAGATGGTGATCTTTACTTTTAACGTCAATAACGGCACTCCTATACACCCTAGTATCTTGTATTGATCCTGCTAGTCTTCTGTTTACAATAACATAATCAATAAGGTTTGCTGTCTTACCATCACGTGAATACCATGTCAACTTATGGGCCATTTTGTGACCAAACACCGTATTGGTTATAACTAGGTTGTTATACCTACAAAATTGCAAAAGCCTATAGCCATTACTGTTTTCTTTTCCTACACCAAATTTACCTAGGCTAGGATACCATCTATCCCTATTTCAGCCAACCTGGGCATTAAAATCTCCTAGCAAAAACACCATGTTTCTACCTGGTACCCTGTCTATTTGCTCCTGTAACTGTAAGTAAAATTCATCTGAGTCACTAGTATCTCCATCAGTTGGTTCAATGGGGGCATATACTACTATAACTGATACCCTAAACTTTTTAGTCATAAAATGAGCAATTAGTATTCTATTATTAATACCTTCCCAGCCTAAACAAGACTTAGCAGCTTCCTTATTCATCATGAGCCCTACTCCCTGTCTATGTACCCCATCCTTCCTTCCTGAGTAAACAAATTCTATGTCACCTAATTTCATGCTTCCTACCCCTGGGATATGAGTTTCTGAAACTCCTAATAAATCCAGTTCAAACCGTCTGAATTCGTCAGTCAAAATGTCGATGCGATAGTCATTTTTTAACGTCGTAACATTCCAAGTTCCAATTTTCATGTTCTTTAAATCTTTGAAATTATTTTGGCCTCAAGAAAAGCAGTGATGCCGGATACCAGTGCAGGATGGGGACCAACATATCTTCTCAAGTCTACACCGAAGCGCTTAAGCCGGCTTAGAACCGGACAGCAAGAAGTCCCTGGGACCTCCAGTAAGTTGGAGGCTTTGTGCAATCCTGGGCCCATCTTGGTCACAACATGGTTTTCAGCACTTGGCGATCCTCTTCTATCAACAAGAGTCGAAATCCTGCACAGACAGTCCCAAGCCTATTACCTCCGACTCATTATATATTCATGCCTACAAATATTATGCTACTACGGGGAGGCAGCCCATAGTAGATAAATTAGCTAGGAAGAGGTTTTTCAGCCCGAAAACGCCCATCAAAACAAACCAAGCCCAGAAAATTATCCAATAATCAGAATCCCGTACGAGTGCTGTGTTGTTTACTAGGCTATAATTTCCTCGAGGGGCGCCACTCCTCAAGTGGGAAAAATTGACCGCAAGTTTCCCAGTCTTGCAGGTACCCCGAAAGGTCGAGGCAGCCCTTTACAGAGGCCGTTGTCCATAAATCTGGATCTTACGCCCTGCCGCAGTTGTCCTCCTATAGAGGATCCTCCCACGATGGTGTTCTGCTTCACCATGCAATTTAACCCATTACTGGGAGAAGGTTTGTAACTCATCTGACGCGTGAACACGGCAGTTGGCCCTGCTGAGTGTACATTTGAGGGGCCTTCTTCCTCCTCCACCTGAAATTATGACCCCCAGGGGAGGGTTTCCCAGTTTCTATTATGGGCCCCACTGGGACAAGGTCCTACTTGGTCTAAGCCTCCTATGGAGCTACTCTACCTATCTATAGGGCTTTCCCCTATCTGTTGTCCTCCACAAAAATCTAGCATGATTATCTAATAATTTTACTAACTAATGCAACTAATAAATAGTTGCAGTAAATTGCAACTTTAATTATTGTTATTATTGTTACTACTATTATTGTTAATATTATTACAATTATTATTACTATCATTAGTATTATTACTATTACTTTATTATCATAATCTAGTGACACAAAATTCAAAAACTAGCAGCAAAAGGAAAACCAATGATGCATCTAAAAGTACAAAAAACCTTATGAAAAGTATAAAAACCTTATGAAGCCTTATGAAAGGCTTTGCCCTTCCAAAATATATATATAGGTGAGCAGATATTTGGAGAAGTGACACCAAAATGGTCTCTGCAGGGAAAAGGAGGTCTCCCAAATATCTTTGAAAGAAGATATCTGATACTTTGTTCTCATTATTGTAATGTAATTTTCCGACCGTCCACGTGTTGTGCGAAGCAAAAAAAAATATTTTTGTCTTGCCCGTAGCACAACACAAAAAAAAAAAGATATGGTACAATTTTTTGATCAGTGGTACAATTTTAGAGCGGTTTGCGGTACTTTTTCTTCCGAAGCGTCGGCAACACTGATAGCGTACCATTCAATTATAGACAACACTGAAACTGGTTACAGATACACAAAAATCCGTGAATGAAGTGCTAATACTGCGTGCTGTATTGATTGATTTAGAAGGAGCATATAATAATGCACAGAAGGACTTACTTGCAAAAAACTTCAAGCAATAAGATTTCCTTAATCAAACAGAACATTTATTGATATGTTTCTAGATAATAGAACTTTCAAAGTTAAAATAAATGGAAAACTATCAACCACACGACCTGTTGGAAGGAGACTCAGGGGTAGTTGTACCGAGCTCCCTGAGTACATTTAAGGGAAAACCTGGGAAGATCATGAAAATCCGCTCAAATACAAGGTAATGGTGGGTGAAACAATAGTTTTAAAAGCTAAACTGAATAGTGTTTAGTCACTGTGTAAAGGTCTCCTTCTAGACTTATCAAAGAATTCTTTGAAAATTTTCACAAACAGCTGACGAAAGTGTAATTCAGCTATAGGCTAACATGTAGTTTTTATCATAACACCCTCCTTAAACGGGAAAAAAATTGGTTCAAATTGCACAATCGTGCAAGTATTAAATTTGCGCTTTTTTATGGCAAGTTATTGGCAAAGGTTAAGGAATTAATAAGGATTAATACCAAAATCAAATAGGGACTGTAACATTCTGTTGAAAGAAGATCATTTCAAAGCAAAATCATTTAAGTTCGTTTATATCAAGATGTTGAACCCAGTCAGTCTCATTTCTGAAACGCCGGGGTATTGCTATTTTCAACACATTTCTCAAAATTTACCACCCGTGTCAAATTTGAGACCATCTGTTTCAAATTTGAACCAACAGTAGCTTGGGATTATGTCTTTACCGTTAAAAAGTCGTTCTCATTGGCTGTCAGTGACGCTTCGACTAAAAACATAAAACACCCCTTTCCTCTCAATATCTTTACGTCAGTGAAAATGCCACTGATTAGTTGAAAGTATGCAATCTCTTTCATCCAATCAAAAGCCATTCCACGTATTTGAGACGGATGGTACAGTTTTGCATATGTGTGGGAGGTGTTAATCTACCATAGTGTACATGTACGTGACAGTGCATAAGCGCACTGATCCAAAATAACGATACCGGGGACTGCGTTTCTAAAATGATCTTAAAACCTATGGAGCGTGTTCGCTCCCTGGGCGTGTAAAAACTATTGGATATTACTATACATTGTCTGGGCATCATTTAATGCAAAAGGGTAGCTCCTAGAGTCGCGCTAAATCACGAGGAACAACACAAATTTCTTGTTAGAAAAGATACTTTTTTTTTTAGGTCGCACTGTGATTCATGAAGCAATTATGCGGCATGGTACACCAATGTCGGAAGAAAATGGTAATCGAAAGAGCATTTCCTGTCTCAAGATAATTGAAATTATGTGTGCTTACGGTGCTGATCCTGGAGAAGGGGTATGTCTTTAGTATTTGTTACTTGTAGGCTGGTACCAACGACTGAATATTTTTTTTTTTACAGGGGACACAAAATTTAAAAATTAAAAATTGTCACCTAAAAAACGGCTTATCGCATCTTGACCTCCTTATACCGAGACGGAATTTTGATCTTTTTTCTGTCTCTCGGCTTTTTGTTGTCTTATTGTGTTGCGAGAGCAACACTTTGGTTTTGTTGTGGTTTTTTTTTTTTTGTTCCTAGCACCCCGATTTCAGCTTATTCCTAGAATGTGGTAAGGGTCTAACCTCTGCGGTTTTTACGGAAAGTGTGGACCTTAGGCCGGATTGATGAATATGACTTTACATTTTGGTAAGCTTCGTAGAACTCTTGCCTGGGGACAAAAAGGATGGTTTTTGCTTGTCCTTGAGCCAGAGCCTATAGTGTGTGAAGTGAAGAGGAGTTGTATAGCCTATGTCAGAGAGGACTATCTGAAGTTATGCAGTCAAGCTTTCGTTTCATCAAACCATGTTTCTGCTTTCGAGTGGAAAGCTCCGTTCTAGCAGGCAAGCAGGCAGGCACCAGTTTCAAATTGAAGATGGACTAAAATCTATAAGTGTTAAATATATGCGACAGTTACCCTGCCCCACAGCCAATATATCTTCTTTGAGTGATAAATAGAAAAATTTAGAGAAGCAAAAAAGCGGCATTTTCCCACGGGTCCGAAAGTGCTGCCGTGATTTTGGCTGAGTTTATCATTCGGTTTTCGCACTTGGGATTGCGGTAGAGAAATGGTATCAGATGTGCCTCTTAAACTTTAAAAGTTCTCTCATTGCTAAAGAAATTAGAGTTTATCCTTTGCTCATTTCTAAGTGATGACGTTAGAAAGTTGGCCTACGGCAAAAAAGTCAACTTTTGAACTAAGACAGATAGATTTTTTTTTTCGATGGCAGTCGATAGCTTTTGATGAGCTGATCAAAGTATATGTCATCCATTTTTTTGTACAAAAATTCCTTCATGATATATACCAGTTTGAAAGTTTAAAGGGGTTGACAACTTCAGTAGTAAGGTACACACTGAAACCAAAAATAGGCCGATACCAATTGTGAGACATATAGGGGAGTTGTAAGCAACAGTTGGCTGTTAGCTCATAATCATCCTCGGCAATGAGGGGTTCGCAACTCTTACTAGTTGGTGTACCTATTTTTTGTTTCCGTTGTATTTGATGGTAAGACCAATTTGGTTCCAGTGGTAAGACATGTAGGGGACTTGTAAGTAATAATCGGCTGTAAGGCTACAATCATCTTTAGCAATGAGGAGTTTGCAACTTTTGCGAGTTGGTGTACCTAGTATGTATTTTAGCATCCTTACAGATTAACAACTTCAGCGTTTAGTCGCAGCGAGGAAACAAAACCAAAGTGTTGCTCTCGCAACACTTTACTCGGCGAAGCCGAGCAAAGGTTGCCGCAACACCTCACGTTGCCCATGCAACGTAGATCTAGTTTTGTTTTAAAATAGTCTTGTTTTTTATCTCTGTTTGTATATCTTGGGCCCATTTTTCAAGTAAAACTACTAAGATTTGAATCTGTGACAAGACCTTTTTAAGCCTTAGGAGATAATATTTTTAGAAAATAATTACTTTTTTGAAAAGTAAAACGTTTTCAGAACGCGAACAATTGTTGAACAGAAACAGCCTATTTGTCAGACAGATTAATAAATAAATAAATTCATTAATAAATATAAGTAAGTTAAAGCCTTTTTATATATGTTCAATGTTTGTGAGTACTAATTTTCAGTCAGGTCCCTTTCATCAGTCAGTAGAGAACACGCAAACAATTGATGAACAATGAAGTGCCTGCTCATCAAACAGATGATGATTCTCTTATCATTGATAAAATAAACAAATGAATAAATTAGCTAACGTAAATAAACTGTAACTTCAAAGGCGGATCCAGGGGGCGTTGTCTCCGTTCCCCCAGGATTCATTTATGTCTCCCTGATTCTGTCTTTTTTCTGTTTTTCACTCATTTTTTTTTAAATAAACTTGCCAATTTGGTAAATTATTGGTGCCCCTGTCACATTGCCCCCATCCCTAAGACTTTGCCTTTGATCTACCAATGGTAAAATTTTCATTAAAAGAAAAAATAAAAAAAGCAAATTGAAGGCTTTGGTATTTTTTCAAAGTGTGTGAAAAACCAATTTTCATTTTGTGAAATTTTATTACGATTCATCGTCTGTGGTTCGTTATCTGTCACTAACTTGTATTTTGTCATTAATGCAGATGACAAGATAATTGAGGTGGTTCCCATCATTGTACAATTTTCGGAGATTTGCGGGTGTGGTGGAAATTGTCATTGTGTACTGTAGTGATTTTTTGGACTCTAGATAATCTTTTAATGCCCAGGAGACAGGCTAATACGCGGGTATTTATTTAGGAAATGATCTAATTCGTTAAATTGTCGTAAAAACCATGGATTATGCTGCGATTATAGGGAATTATGGTAAAGACCATGAAAATAAAAATTCATGAAACGATAAATCATGAAAGAAGAATCTGAAACGAAATGACCAACCATGGCAGAATTAAAAAAATAAAACAATAATAGCTTGGGAACTTGACTTGGACTAATGAAATTCAGAGATAAAAAAATATATCTTGACTGATTCTCCTGTATAAACTTGGATCTGACTGATATGGATTTTCGGGTCCGATACCGATATACGTGTATCGTACCGATACGATACCGAAATAATTCACTGATAAATCCCCTTTCGAAAAAAAACTTGAAGTTCAAACCCCCCCATTCTCTGCCCATACTCATGCTCATATGTTTCTCCCTTGTCTATTACACATCAAAGAACAACCTCAATAATTCAATGTGGATTCCAAACATTAGGCCATTTACAATAATTACTTGATTTTCGTTACCTTTTCTGATTAACAGCTTCTGAGCACACTAACGAAATTACGGATATTCACGGAAGAGTGCCCACACGGTGCAAATGAGCCCCGTGTGGAAGCTCGTGAGAATATTAGGGAGTGCTGTGTACAGTGACTACATCCATGTCCTTTAAAAGGGAGGGGGCGATCGAGAAAAGCTTCCTTGAGGGTATTCTCGTGGGGAGAGGAGCGCTGCCAACATTCTTTTGATGCTGCAATAAGCATTTGCTAGATTAAAGGGGGACGAGGATAATATACTTGATCCCCCAAAAGGTGAGCTGTTTTTGTTCTTCATCTTCAGTGTAATGAGTTGCCACAATTTTGTCAATCCAGCCCGATTCAAAACAAACTATACAATATTTTAATTTTTTTTAACTGTAAACCTCTCTAGATTTTGGGCAGCCAGGATTCTGAATCCAGAACAGGTAAGCCAATTCATGAAAATGCGGGAGGGGGTCAATGATTTTGTTATATTTTCTGTTGAAAAAAATGTATGTTTCAAGCATTAGAGGGGGCACGATTATTTCTCGATTTCTTTTAAATGGAAATAGATGTATTTCAATCGAAAATTTTAAAATCTGAAAATAAAATCTAAAAATTTTCTATCTCAAAATGTAATCTTTAAATGTATTTCAGGATCTAAGGGGAGGGGCAATAAATGCCAGGGGGTAGTTGCTCCCAAAATTGATAACAAACGCTCCACGGCGGGCTTGAGGGTCGATAGAAAAAAGATGACTTTATCTCAGAAATGGCAAATCATTACGGATAAAGGAATACTACATGTTAGTTTGACATATCCTAAAGAACACAAGATAAATGAAACGATGCAATAAATGTGAAGCAGAGGATTATTTCCAAAGTGAATTAATAAGTCGGTTTTGATTTTTCGTTAAAGGTGGTAAGGCACAATCCGGTCCTTTTTGTCACTCAAACAGGACACTAGATTTACGTTCGAATGCGCCCTCTTCCAACTTGGTACGATCATCGGTTCTATATATATTGAGACAAGGGTTAAAATAATGTATTGGGGATACATCGCTTTTTCCAATTCAATGCTATATGAATATTACAGGTTTTTTTGTGTGTCCAATAAGTGTTACAAATCTAATTATTGAAGTAAGTTTTAACTAAATTATCTCGATGAAAGCTTGGTAGTCAATGCTCAATGATCGTTTTTAGAGCATCTTCATTTTGAAAAGTTAAAACTAAAACAAAACTTAATAATTTTTGTCTGAAAATCAGTAGTTTAGTGATAACAACTTCACGCATCCTAAACGACGTTTTGATTTAAAGATATGCGAATGTTCTGTGACGGGATAGTATATTTATTGTAAAAAGTTAAAACTTTCAAAAAAAATTGTCTGAAAATCTGTAGTTTAGTAGACTTTATCTAGGGAATAAAGTTTTCTTATTTTGGAAACTTTGACCTTTTTCTTGTCCTGATGTTATCTTAATCTTATTTTCTTGAAAACCTCTGTTTTCTGCGCGTTATGCAATATTCCTGGAAATACGATATCAGTTATTCTAAGCCGTTTACAGAAATAACAGATGAAGACGTAGCTTCCTAGGTGAAGTTCAATTATCTTGTTTATTGTTAACATTCTAAGTTATTTTGATGTGGATTACGTATCCTGAATTGAAAAAAAAAAATAATATATATTATCGTGACCATCATATTCTACAATGGATTGTGATTTAGAATTGAGATGAAAACAAAACGAAGCATAATTAAACAATAATAATGATATTAAAATGAAGAAAAACGGACACAAACATTCATTTTGTAGGACTGATAAACAAGGCCTCCGGTGTCTGGGCCCAGTGAGCTGGGGGGCCCCAAAACTAGGGTCTCCGAAATCCCAAATTTTATCGAATTTCTTCGTACTTTTTATTCAAAGCATCATATAATTAAAATTTATTATTGACCCTCCCTGGAACCCTCCCTCAATAAATTCCTGGCTACGTTTCCTGGAAAAAAAACTATTGAAGCAAAATAAGCAATTATTCCAGGGAGATTCCTGGAATTTCTATTCCTGGATTTTTTTTTGTTTTTATGACGCTCTTAAAACAAAAGAACGTTAGAATTAATAGATTTGTGCTTCGTAAAAGTCTTAGAAAAATTTGAGAAAGTCTTTGAAGTAAACATAAATTTCTATATTTGAAGCTTGGAAAAGTTTTGGCATCTGGATCAAATCATCATAAACTGTAGTCATGTGAGTACTTGTGTAAAAGATCTCCCTGTTTATATTCTGACACTCTTGCAGATAAAAGAGGGTTGGGAGCAATACAACTTAGTTCGATAAATTTCCAGGAACATTATGCATAAAGTCTTGGTTGAAACTAGTAGTATAGCCATAGGCACTCCTGGGGAAACAGCCTTATTTGGGCTCCAAAGATTGCCTATACTAAACTAGAGTATTGGCCTAGTTACATCACCTACTTCATTGGATCATTAGCATAATGCAGTCGGCATCTCATTTACATATTCCTGTCTGGGCAGGATTAACAAGGTAATTCCAATGACAGTTATATGAAAGAATTTTTAAATTGGGTTGAATGAACCGGTTTATATTTTTATAGGAATCCTACATTCGTCCAGTAGCACCCTCTGGCACAAATTATCACGCCTAAGACATTTTCAACCACAAAATAACTTTATAAACTAAAAATGACCGTTGTTTTTATTTGAAAACCGGGAACTTGCCATTTCATTGTTAGATTGCGATGTTCCTTGGCCCCCTTCTCCTTAATTGCAGTGATTTTGTAAGTAATGTCCCCTTTTATTGTCAAAGAGACATAGAGTTTGAAACATTCTCTTGAATAATCCTTTTCCTTGTTCACAACAGCATATAGAAACACAGAACAACCCTTAGAAATGATGACCAATACATAGACATCAAGTAGTAAGTGGGTGTTGGGTTTGACGACGCTCTTAGAGGATATACTGTTGAAGCTATTACTCCTACAAAATAGAGAAATCTAAAACAATTCTTATAAATCAAGACCAATTTATAGGAATCCAGTAGTGAGAGGGTTATGGATTTGACAACGCTTATAGCGGATATACTATTGGAGCTACTACAAATCCTTCTTGCAAAATACAAAATACGTTGTGTACTTTGTTTTGCACAATGCTTGGTGAAGATACGCTTCTTTAAATCAAAAGTATTGTTTTTTATAAAATTCGATGCTACTTATCACTTATTTGGAAAAAAGAATAGAGCTAAAAAAGACACTATCTGTACACGTGTTATCAAATACCATACGCCTTATTTTATTGCAAAATATTAGAGCATTTAAGAAACTTAAGGTTTTGTTTTCAGAAGTATTCCCGCTCCTGAGACATTGCTGGAATGGTATTTTATAATACACTAGCTGTTGGTGCAACACCTAGTTGGTGGGGGCGCTTCGCACCCCCCCGCGCGCGTAAGTCGTTACACGTCATATTAGTTACGCGCCATTGCTTTCCTTTTTTAGCTTTTTTCGCGCCATATTAGTTACGCGCCATTGTAGTTGTGTCCCTGTGTCCCACCTGCGAATATACAACATTCTTGGCTGTCCCATTGTCTGTACATATAATATCCCCCCTGTGCCCCCGGCGTCCCCGTTATAGTTGTGTCCCTGTGTCCCGGTCGTCATTTCTATTCCCTGTGTCCCGGTTTCCCAGTCAGTCGACAAACAACTTCATGACGACATACAGCTCAATCCTTATAATGACGTCAGTCGACAAACATGACATCAGTCGACACACAAACATGACGTCAGTCGACAGACGCACAAACAAACAACTTATTTATATATATAGATATACGGATAGTGTCTTTTGTTTTAGCTCTACTCTTTTCCGCCAATAAATGATACGTAGTATAGGATCTTGTAAAACGTGTTTTGTATTTTGTAGGAAGAATTTTATAGTAGCTCCAACTATAGGGGTAGCTCCAACTACCCCTATGGGCATCGTTAAATTCATAACCCTTCACTATTGGAATTCTATATGTTGGCGAAATAATAGCTCTAATAGTATACCCCCAATAAGCGTCGTCAAATATATAACCCGCTCACTACTGGATTTTTATGTTTTGGCTTTGATTTCTTAGGATTGTTTTGGATTGCTATATGTTGTTTGGAATAAGGAATAGCATTTTACAAAATCGCTGGAAATGAGGAGAAGATGGCATGAAATGCCAAGGAATATTGCAATCTAACAATGAAATGGCAAGTTCCCGATGTTCAAATAAAAACAATAGTCATTTTTAGTTTATGAAGTTATTTTTGTGTTAAAAAGATTTAAAACGTTTTATGTGTGATAATGTGTAACAGAGGGTGCTATTGGATGGTACATTCATGGAAAATTAAAGGAAAAAACCGTGTCAAGTTTAATTCATGTATTTAAACTTTTTAAACATCAGAGTTGAAGCTATTCAATCTTGAAAAAGCTCACCGAATTTAATTCATCAATTCAAACTTTATGCTCAACAGAGTTAAACCTTTTACTCCTTACAAAATTTTTATTTGCAAAGCAAATCCTTGATTTAACAACCCATTGTCCTACGGCAACCTTCCAAATATATATACTTGACGGAATCATAGACATTCACTTAATGTAGGATTCCTATAAAAATATAAACCGGTTTCATTCGACCCAAATAGAAAATTTATTAATATAACTGTCATTGGATTGACCTTGTTAATCATGCCCGGACGGGAATATATAAATGAGATACCAACCGGATTATGATCATGATCCGATGAAGTAGTAATGTAAGTAGGTCAGTGCTCTTGTTCAGTAAGGCAAACTTTAGAGCCTAAATAAGGATGCATCCCCAGGAGTGCCTATGGCCATACTACTGAAACTTGGTCAATCAGTTGAAACTTGAGAAATTATTTGTGTCTCGATACAATTATCTGGAACTGATGATACAAATAGTCATAGAGAAGGGTAAAAGATTTGCCTCTTTATTTTTTTTTTTAATTATGATGCTCTTGGAGATACAAAAAACCATAAGAGTTGTCAACAAAGTTTCGGTCGAGTCCCGGAAAATCATGTATAAAGTAAATATGAGTGAATAAATCATGAATGAAGATACAAAAAAGGGCATTTATCAAAATGTAGGGGAGGGGAATCTTTTCGATATTTCTAACGAAAATACTAAAAAATCAATTTTCAAAATTTAGGAGAGTGGGTAATCAGGACTTTGTTTAGGTAATTGTAGTGTACCTGCAACCCTAAAATTCTGTTAATATGACCTTTTCATAAAACAAATTTAATTCACTTTATTCTGGGGTATCCCTTAGGTATATTGAGCTTCCAGAAACGAGGAATTTTGAATCTATAGAAAATAATTCTGACGTGAGATGGATTCAAACCTTTTTGCATATTTATTCAAGATTAATTTAATTACAACTATACTATCGACAATCAACTTAAATTGTAATGTGCTTCTTAGTAGAATCAGCACAGACACTCACCTTCAGCAATATTTATAATCATTATTGACATCATTCATAGCAACTTTTCCAAAATTAAGGTTCTAAACATATTTTCCCAGACCCTTAACCTATCTAGATCGTTTTTCACACCGGGATACGGTAGTATGCCAATTTTCAGAAAAAAACTATAGTGCCGGTAATGAGAAAAAATTCCAGATAAAAAGGTATATACATATACGTTTAGTACCAGTGGACCGAGCATCACTCGGTCACACTTCTGGTACGACTGGTATGACTCATGTAAACTAAAAGAGGAGACGGAATGACAAGAAATGCATATGAAGTTTTGCTCGATACCTAGTTTTGGTGCGCATGTCCCTGGTACGCATGATGTCACGATTTAGTGACATCATGTGAATTTCTGGAAGGCAATTTCCAAATACTACTTCCATTCAACTGTTACTGGAGATTAAATCCTCATGTAATTTGATTTCATTGAATGTTGGAAGATTTTCATGTCCCAGTTCCAGGACATACTTTGGGAATGCGATTTGGTGTGATTCTCACATTCTCTTATCTTCTAACCGGAGATTTCGTTGTGCATCTTTATTTGTGATCCATTGAAATGCTTGTCGTATGTCTTCAAAGTGTTCTTGAGATCAAGATTCAATAAGTACCATAATTGTTCGTTTAAAATGTAAAAGTATGATGCTTAGACTGTGAAATAATAATTTTTGCTCGTTTTCAATCTCAATTTAGCTCTAAATTGGAAAAACGATTCTATTAAAAATTAGTTTAATGAAATAGGCTAAGTTCAGATTTCCTGCCTTCCGATGCTCGTATAGCTTCTGAAATATCAAGATGTTTCAACGCTATCAGGATTTTGAAATTATTTCATTAATAAGGCTATTATAAAAAATAACAATAGCGCAGGTCAATGTCCGATTTAACGTTTACGCTGTCAAAGAACCTATTCGTTTTCGTGAAAAAGAATTTCGTAATACAATAAATAATAGAAAAGAAGAGAATCGGTCTTCTATATTCACTTCATTTGGGCAAGTTTTAAAGTCCCTGAGAAGCTCCGCAATAATGTAAAACGAATGAAGTCTGGTTACAAAGCAGTCTGATAAAAAATATGTCTTAAAAAAAAGTGTTCCTAGCCGTTTCACAGTATACTCCATGGTGTGAAAGCGTTTTAAATGTCAAAGTCTGCTAAATAGTGCGAAAACATTCATAAGAAAATGAAGTTATGGAAGGCGGATTTGGAATAAATGCGTTTGATATTTTTCCATTTCTATCTTATGCGCCCAAGATAACATAAAAGCAAATAAAATATCTTGTGAAGTTGGATTCTTTGTTAATTTACTTCTTGAATTGTTTTGATGTTCTCGGTTTTTTACAAAATATGCGTAACTACAATAAAGAGCAGTTTATGTTTCTGTTGTCAGTCAAGTTCCGAAATTAAGAGTTGAAGGAACATGTTAGTCAAGAATATTATACTGCGGAAGAATAATGGTATAGTCAAACCACAGAAAAACAGAAATAGTAAAAACAGTCTCATGTCTCAAAGCTGCTCATTCCTTTTATTGATTAAAATTTTCACACAGAAGAGCCAATAATGTCGAATTGAACTTTTCATTTTTGTCACTGGCTTCAAAGTTCATATTGAAGGTTTGTAAACCAATCAGGTTCTTTAAAAGGTGAGGTAAATTGCCACTCTAAAAATTCGGAATAATTTGATTGGCTCGCGAAAGCACGTCATACACGGTAGCCTAATTAAATATCGGCTATAAGCATGGAATTGTAGGAGAGGAATCTCGTTTTCTCTTCGTTCAAACCGTTCTACAATGAATCCGAATATATAACTTTTATCAACGTTGGAGTTACTCAAGGAATACATTTCTATAAGAAGCTCTTATATATAGGACTAAAAACGCATAAAAAAATAATTGTCGAAATTGGATAGAAGGCCGTTTTTCAAGTAAAGAAAGTGACAGAACGAGAATAAACTGTGGCTCTCAACCATTTTTTGCTTCGAACTTCAATTTTGACAAAAAAAAACCAACCAAATCTGTATTATGGTAGTTTTAAGTTAAATATTGTGAAACTTGTGTTTTGGTTATGGAAAGCCGGAACTGGGTACCCTCATTTTGTCAAATATTCCGGAAAGAGGAAAAATGTCACAAATCTGAATATAAACAACGCCTAGAGTCGTACTTTTGGAAATGTTAGATACGGGGTTTTCTTTATACAGCGGTGCATAGACAGATAGAACGCTATTTTATGGTAGTAAATTTTATTTTGTCAATATACAGTTCTTGATTAGATTTCAATTTGTGTTTTCCAGCAAATTATTTAAATGATCAAAATTTATATACTTGTTCTTATTCTTGACGTAAGTATGTTTCATTAATCAACATAATTTGGAAATCAACAGTACGTTGAAAGTTCTCATATATTACATAAAATTTGACTATGATCTCACTTGAATTGGTTGTCCAGTGGAAATTTAAATCAAATGTTGCAATAATGACAGAAATAAGCAAAGACTAAGTCTAAGTCTGCAAGAAGTATCTGAAAATGGCATTTCTTTTTCAAATTTTTACTGTAAGTACAAAAAAGATTACACCATACCTCAAATAAATGGGAAAAATTGTCATTTTAAGTGACATCAGAGAAATCAAGTGTTTTTTTTTTATTCGAAAAAGGGGTTTAAAAGAATAATTTCAATTGATATCAGAGGGAGTTGAGAAAGTGAACTTTTGATCAGTTGCAGGGCTAGTGTTCTTCTTGTACAGGCTGATGACGTGCCAAATTTGACATGATGGTAGAGTGAAGGGACCAGCTCCAGAAAGCTCAAATGGTCCAGCAAAGATGTATTCTTCAACTTTTTCAAATTCATCTTTTTGGGGCTAGTCATATGAATAGTTGACTAGGCTCAGACAGCGAAAATATTTTATGCAAAAAAAGGTTTTTGTCAGGAAAATCAAGCTCCCTTCCAATATACGAACCTTGTTGATCACGTTTACTATCGTTTGTCACAGCATAGTAGTCATTTAGCTGCGTTTTTAGCTTCTTTTCCGCCTTTTATCCATTTTTACTGCCAACTGTATAATAGATGTCCATCTGGTCAGTTTTGGAACCCAGTGAGACGTCAGAGTCTTCACTGGAAAGATCACCTTTTTTTATGGCACTTGGTATTAACCAAGGTCGGTTAATTCGGAAAAAATGAAGTATTTTTAACTTATGAGCGGGTGATGGGATCTTAATGAAGTTTGATATTTGGAATGATATCGTGTCTCAGAGCTCTTAATTAAAATCCTGACCAGATCTGATGACATTGGGGGAGTTGGAGGGGGGAAACCTAAAATCTTGGAAAACGCTTAGAGTGGAGGGATCGGGATGAAACTTGATGGGGATATTAAGAACAAGTCCTAGATACATGATTGACATAACCGGAACCAATCTGCTCTGTTTTGGAGGGTTGGAGGGGGGGTTAATTCCGAAAAATTAATAAAATGAGGTGTTTTTAACTTACGAACGGGTGATCGGATCTCAATGAAATTTGATATTTAGAAGTATATCGTGTCTCAGTTCTCTTATTTTAAATCTCGACCGGATCTGGTGACATTGGGGGGGGGGGGGTTGGGAGGGTGAAACCTAAAATCTAAGAAAAAATTAGAGTGGAGGGATCGGGATGAAACTTGGTGGGAAAAATAAGCACAAGTCCTAGATACATGATTGACATAACCGAAACGGATTCGCTCTCTTTGGGTTAGTTGGGGGGGGGGGTTAATTCTGAAAAATAAGAAAAAAGAGGTATTTTTAACTTACGAATGGGTGATCAGATCTCAATGAAATTTGATATTTCGAAGGATATCGTGTCTCAAAGCTCTTATTTTAAATCCCGACCGGATCTGATGACATTGGGGGGAGTTTGGGGTGGGGGAACCTAAAATCATGGAAAACGCTTAGATTGGAGGGATCGGGATGAAACTTGGTGGGAAAAATAAGCAGAAGTCTTAGATACGTGATTTACATAATTCGAACGGATCCGCTCTATTGGGGGGGGGGGGGTAATTCTGAAAAATTTGAAAAAATGACGTATTTTTAACTTACGAAGAAGTGATCAGATCTTCATGGAACTTCATATTTAGAAGGACCTCGTAACTCAGATCTCTTATTTTGAATCTCAACCGGATCCAGCGTCATTGGGGGGGAATCTTAGAAAATACTTAAAGCGGAGAGATCATGATGAAACTGGATGGTAAGAATAAAAACCTGTCTAAGATACGTGACTGACATAACCGGACCGGATCTGCTTTCTTTGGTGGAGTTGGGGGGGGGGGGGTAATTTTGAAAATTGAAGTATTTGTAACTTACGAAAGGGTGACCAGATCTTAATGAAATTTGATATTTAGAAGGATCTTGTGCTTTAAAGCTCTAATTTTAAATTCCGACCAGATCCTGTGACATTGGGGGGAGTTGGAGGGGGAAACCGGAATTCTTGGAAAACGTGAAAATTGGGGTATTTTTATCTTACGAATAGGTGATAAGATCTTAATGAAATTTGATATTCAGAAGGAATTCATGTCTCAGAGCTCTTATTTCAAATCCTGACCAGATCTTTTGACATTAGGGGGAGTTGGAGGGGGAATCGGGATGAAGCTTGGTGGATAGAATAAACAAATGTCATTGACATATGATTGTCGGAACCGTACTGGATTCGCTCTCTTAGGGGAGGGGTTCAGTGATTGTGCGAGTTTGGTGCTTCTGGACGTGCTAGGACGATGAAAATTGGTAGGCGTGTCAGGGAGCTGCACAAATTGACTTGGTAAAGTCATTTTCCCAGATTTGACCATCTGGGGGGCTAAAGGGAGAGGGAAAATTAGAAAAAATTAGGTATTTATAACTTATGAGTGGGTTATCGGATCTTAGTGAATTTTGACATTTAGAAGGACATCGTGACTCAGAGCTCTTATTTTGAATCCTGACCGGCATTAAGCCTCTGATTTTCGTTTTAAATCAATTTATTGATTCTTTGAATTTTGTTAGAGCTCATACCATATGAGCTCTTGGCTCTTAGCTCTTCTTGCCTCGTCACAAGTGCCACATGAGCTCTTAGCTCTTGTTCTTTTTCAGTTTTAGCTTGAGTATATCCTCTTTTACTTTCTCTTTTTTGTTCTTGAGATTTTATCTTTTTTTTCCTTTCTCCATTTGTTCAAGCCCACTCAAAGTCTCAACAGATGTGATTACTTCGGCTTCCCAAGCAATTCTCTGCTTACCGGATGTCTCGGGTGCTGGGGCATCAAGAGAAGGGCAGCGTGCTGAGCCCAATAGAAGTTCTTGAAAGGATTTTTCATGCGTATGAATCTTTTTTGAACTAACCAACATTGAAATAGTAATCTGATTTGTTGCAGTATTCACATTGGATATCTCTCTTGTTAAATTCCGAGTCTGTGATGTCTTTGTCTCTGCATATCGTTCTAAGTTGGCAGGATCAGACTTAACCTTTTCAATCACGTTACAGTTGATACGTGCTGGAATAGCAGAATCATAATTTCCTGTCGTTTAAAAGTATTTTTTAACCTGTGGAAGTGTAAGGTAAGTCTCACTGATCTGACATAAAATTTTCACGAGTTCTTTTAGTAAGACGTCACCTGGGTGTGTTCTTTGCCCGTTCATGAGCTTCTGCTCATAGGAGGATTTCAGTCCTTTGAAAATAACTACGTCGAGGGGCTACAGAACATGGGATACATGGGCAGGTAACTTGAGGATTGTGTCATTCTTTCCTGAAGCGAGCTCCACAAGTGCCAAGAATAAATGAGAGCTAAGGTCGTCAAGAATAAGAAGTGCTTTTTCTTTCACCTAAGACACGAAAACATCCATAAACCAGTTAAAGAAGAGTTCTGCTGTCTTCCATCCTTTCTTAGTAAATGAAAAATATGCATCTGGATGGCCTTTAATGGGTATCCATCAACTACAAGTGTTTTCCCCTGAGAAGATTACCAGTAGTGGCAGTTTCTCATCTGATGCACTAATACATGCGGAAACATGTGTGTTATCACGCTCATTGACACCAGTTTGACGCTTTGCTGTTGATCCTTTTGCACCAGCAATTCTAAGGCTATCAGGATCGCGACAAAACGAAGTTTCGTCCAAGTTGTACCAACATTCTGGTTTATCTAAGATGTCAAACTCTTCTGCTGTTTTTGTAGCAGGTCGTAAAATCCTAAAATGATGAAAGGGTCTGCTTATTGCACAGCCCTCAGGGTTTTCAAGTCGCTCAGGTTCCTTAAGCGAAATGTTGTTTCTTTTCTTAAACCCAAAATACCAGTCCTTACCTGGTTGGTTCTTCGTGAAATGAGTACTGATTTTGTTCTCACTGGTATATTTTTTCGCTTTGCCTAGGTACCATTGTTTGGTATGACATGCCCCACTTATCCATCACCTTCAGCGAATTTGCCATACTCTGCTCATCATAATTGGGCAGTTCTGGAGGTTTTCCAAGAGTAACAGCGGGCAACTCGGGAAATCTCTTTGCTTCTTTGTCTGATCAATTAGGAAGTTGCAAATTATGTATAGTATGCATTGTTAACATTGTAAATAGTTTACAAATACACTGAAATCAAGGTTAGAATTGCCAAAACCTAGCCAATTGTATACATGGGATAAGTCCCAAACCGTATATACCGTATACGGGCTAAGTCCGACATGTCGGAATTCCTCAAATTGGGATTTTTCTGTGGTAAGTCCGACACTCCTTGTATCTCCTGAGGGGGTTTGAAAATAAAATACTAATAAACAACAGTAATTACTTGAACTATCCCATGAACTTCTCAGCTATTTAGAATCACTTTATCATCTCCCTTTTTTTCCTGCAATATCACTTAGAATTTGCTACCTACCTCATGGCCAACAAAGATGCTCTCCTTGAAATTTTGAAATTGCTTTATTACAAAGGGAATTAGAAATGGTGAAAATATGGAAATCTGTTGTCAAGTCTCCAAGCTAAATGAAGAAGATGGCATATGGAATCAAAGACGTCTGTGATCACTGAGCGAAATAAGAAGGGGGTGTCGGAGTTACCCCTGTGTCGGATCTTCCAAATTTTACCCTACATTTGCTTACATTTACATATATATATATATATATATATATATATATATATATATATATATATATATATATATATATATATATATATATATATATATATATATATATATGTATATATATATATATATTATATATTCATATATATATACATATATATATATATATATATATATATATATATATATATATATATATATATATATATATATATTGCTGTTAGTTTCTAGTTTTTTTACGCTAAAGGCGCCTTGTTACAACGGGCGAAATATTCGTTGAATTTTTGTTGTTTTTCTTCACTCTCATTTGCTGGCCATATACCCGCTTCTCGTGTTTATATTAATTTCTTTGTTTTGTCATGGCTGGCCAGTTCGCCTTTAGATCTTTTATACATCATGAAGTGCCACTTTTTCTGTAGCGCAAAGACACACTTACACCACGCCATGCTTTCTCGGGCCACGTGTGATGTACTTCTTCCGCGTGCCACGTAACCCACGATTTTCGGAAGTGACCAGCCCCTCAGAGATTATTCAAATAGGCTACGCGTCAGTCTTGAGAAATCCGTTCATTAAAAAAAAAAATAATAATAATAATTCCACGGTGCGTTAAATTAAAGGCAGGAAAAAGTCGTGCTCACCATTTCAGAAACATTTAATTTGACAAACTTTGAAAAACCTAAAAAAAGTTTCGCAATAATACGTCTTACTTAAAAAAAAAAAAAAAAAAAAAAAAAAAAAAAAAAAAAAAAAAAAAAAAAAAAAAAACGCTTCATGATTATGACTGGGTGTGCATTCTCGAATATTACTTGTTTTAGTGCAATTTTCTAAATGTAGTAAGAGCAATGTTGTACGAAAAGTATTTCTGTTGCTGAATATTTGTGTACTAGTAATTTAAGAAAATGTCTAACTTTTACGCAAGGCTTGCACAAACGTAGGGTAGCCAACTTGATCCAAAAGTATCACGTGCGTATTACCCAAGTATCACTATTTTGGGCCAGTTTGCTTGCAAACTTTCAATGTGGATGCATAAATATGACTGGTATTAGGAACCGTACCAGAAGTGCCAAATTCGAACCAGAAGGACCTTAAAATTCTGATTTTACTTGACAAAGAGTTGTTTCTATTAGTCGTCGATGACTCTTTGACTAAATTAAATAAAAAAAAAACTAATTTTTTTAGCTGAAAGTAAGGAGCGACATTAAAACTTAAAACGAACAGAAATTACTCCGTATATGAAATGGGTTGTCCCCTCCGCATTCCCTCGCTCTTTACGCCAAAGCTTTTAATTGTTTTAAAAAGTAGAATTGTGGCAAAGAGTCAAACTTCAGCGTAAAGAGCGAGGGATTGCGGAGGGGACAACCCATTTCATATACGGAGTAATTTCTGTTCGTTTTAAGTTTTAATGTCGCTCCTTACTTTCAGCTAAAAAAATTAGTTTTTTTTTTATTTAATTTCTGAATGTTTTTGAATTAATGCATGTTTGGTTTTGGCTCTCCGCACATAAATTATTAAAATGAAACTTGTATATTAATTCTTTTTTTGGCTAAATGACTTTCTCTTAGTTTTGATCAGACGATTTTGAGAAATAAGGGGTGGAGAAGGAGGCCTAGTTGCCCTCCAATTTTTCGGTTACTTAAAAAGGCAACTAGAACTTTAATTTTTAATGAACGTTTTTATTAGTAAAAAATACACGTAACTTAAGAATTAACATACGTAACAAACTTTCATAACCTTATATTTTTATTATGTATACGAGGGGGTTTGTACCCTCGTTAATACCTCGCTCTTTACACTAAATCGTAAGTTTTGTCCCAATTCTTTAAGAATGACCCCTGAATCAGAAAGGCCGTAGAATAAATAGTTGAAATTACTAAAAATACTTTAGCATAAAGAGCAAGGTATTTATCTCCTCCTAAATACCTCGCTCTTTATGCTAAAGTATTTTTAGAACCCCTCATATGCGTAATTATCTCTGTTCGTTTTAAGTTTCAATGCTACTTCTTCCTTTCATTTGAAAAAACGTTTTCATGTTTATTTTTCATTGTTTTCTTATAGTAATGCTAGAGAACCCTGCGCCCTTTTCATTGAATTTTTCTTCCCCCATGACAGATTCCTCCAAGGAAAGATCCTCCAACATAGCCCCCTCTCCTCAGCCTCACCCCCAAACAAAATAAAATCCCCCTGAAAACGTCTGTACACTTCCCAATAACCATTACTATATGTAAACACTGGTCAAAGTTTGTAACTTGCAGCCCCTCCCCCAGGGATTGTGGGGGAGTAAGTCATCCCCAAAGACATAGTTATTATGATTTTCGACTATGCTGAACAAAATGGCTATCTCAAAATTTTGATCCGTTGACTTTTGAAAAAAATGAGCGTGGGAGGGGGCCTAGATGCCCTCCAATTTTTTTTGTCACTTAAAAAGGGCACTAGAACTTTTCATTTCCGTTAGAATGAGCCCTCTTGCGACATTCTAGGACCACTTGGTCGATACGATGACCCCTGGAAAAAAAAACAAAAAAACAAATAAACACGCACCCGTGATTTGTCTTCTGGCAAAAAATACAAAATTCCACATTTTTGTAGATAGGAGCTTGAAACTTCTATAGTAGGGTTCTCTGATACGCTGAATCTGATGGTGTCATTTTCGTTAAGATCCTACGACTTTTAGGGGGTGTTTCTCCCTATTTTCTTAAATAAGGCAAATTTTCTCAGGCTCGTAACTTTTGATGGGTAAGACTAAACTTGATGAAACTTATATTTTTAAAATCAGCATTAAAATGCGATTCTTTTGATGTAGCTATTGATATCAAAATTCAATTTTTTAGAGTTTTGCTTACTATTGAGCCGGGTCGCTCCTTACTACAGTTCGTTACCACGAACTGTTTGATACATAAAATACTTTAACTCTCAATGACTTTATAGCAGTGGAAAAGGCCTTTGATTTGTTGTAAGTTATGTCACGCGATCAATTTCATCCAATCAAAGACCATTTCACAATACTTCTGGTTTGAATAACCCGTCGTACGTGAAAGTGCACAGGCGCACTGGTCCGAAATAATGATACTTCTGTGTTCCATTTCAAAAATGACCGTGACATATGGGGGCCACATTCGCCACCCTGAAACATAATTTCCTTTTTACTAAATCCAGGTCCTTACTACATTGATCGTCCCATAATATTCCTTGTTCACTATTTGATTGTTGTTTTATCATTATTTACTATGTCTGACTGTATAAGAATAGTATTTGCTACTGTTGAAGTTAATTGGTCCCATAAGATAGGATCCACTGAAAAAACAAATGAAGCCAATTTCTCTAATTTGCGATTTATGTCAAATGGAAAAACAAAAGTAAAATGAAATTTGCTCGAGTAACTTAAAGCAGAAAAGGGTTAATGATCAGTACCCAATAGTGAAATTATTGCTGTCATTATTTAACAAGTGGAAGAAATTTCTTTACTAGGTTAGGGATATATCACAAGTTGATTTATTCGCACCAGTTTTATCAATATATGTTAGATGGGCTGTGTTCGTTTTTAGTTTAAACTTTGCTGTTTACTTCCCTCGGAAAAGCTTAGTTTTTCAAAAATTGATTTTAATAAAGGCTGACTCTAATGAACTGTCAAATATCCCTTGTCTTTTTGCTCCTGTAACAGTCACAAATGTGATGAGTCACAAATGTAAATCAGAAGTGTCACAAATGATGAGAACTCAATATTAAAAAAACACAAATTTAAATAGAAAAAGAAGAATAAAAATAAATAGTAAGTTCATAAACAGTAAAGGGGACAAAATGATCAAAACAATAAACATATAACAAAATAAGACGAGGGGTCAAAGCTATAAGCTTTTATTAACATGGTGTGTAAGCAATGTTAAAACGGTTTATGAATTGAAATGGAATTAAAATCAAGTACTTGCAAACATTAAGCTATGGCTAATTGTAGAAAAAACAAATGCAGATAGTCCGAGTGAATGTGAGGCAAATCTGGCATAAGCCCTTTTAGGATTGTATAAAAATGATGTCATTTTATTTGTTGATAGTTAAGTCTATTTATCAAAATAATAAAAATAATTAACAAGGAAATGAATGTAAAATCAAACACTAAAAGAAGACAATAGTTTAATTTTAATAGTATAAAATGGGGCAAAATATCAATGTGAGCAGAGTTTAAAAGGGTTTCAAGTATGGGGGAAAGAGATAGACAGATCTGCTTTGAGAAAGGTCTCAGACTTGTGATACCTTTTCATGCGAGAGTTAATGGACTAGGTGAAAAAAAACTAACAGTAGAGAATATGCTCCTTAAAAATTGTGCCATAAAATGAATTATAATAATCAATTTTGCCGTCTTAGTGTGACATGCATAAAGTCACCATTCAGCTGGAATTTCTACGGACCATCACTACTCCATTGGCAACCTGTTGTAGAACAAAGCCAGATAATGTTGAATCCCAACGTTGCTCACTGCTGGGTATGACATTGCATATATTCATGAATTGATCCACTAGTTTAATATTTTAACCTTAACCTCCTGTGGTTTACTCAACACGTTAATTCCATTATTATAAGTCACAGTTCAGCTCTGCTAAACCAAATTGTGTTCTGCGTCACATTTGGGAAATTACGCCTTATACCCCATCATCCTCAACTAATCACGGTGAAACCATTGTCCCATTACCTTTTCTTGTACAGGTATATAATCTTCTTCCTTAGTTCTAAAAAACATGATTAGTTCAATATGGCAAGAATATAGTTAATAGTAATTATGCTGTGGTAATAAGATAATTTTAACGATATAGCCTATTTATCTTACATTCATTATATTACGATCTGTAAGAAAACTATTTATGTTTGGTTAAGTTGCGCTCCCCCTCTTCTGCAGTTTCAACGGGCGGGGTACTATAGCGTCATATATAGAATACAACCAAAGCAAAAAAGAGAGGTCACTGTCTTTTTATTCCATTTTTGTGACGTTATATGTGATGGTTAAATTTTTTTGACGTATTTTTGCAAGCCAGTCACATCATTCTTTCTTGCTGAAGAGAAATCCCCCCCCCCTTTTAAAACAGGGTTTACCAATTATGAGTGAAAAAATTTTAACAGCCAAGGTACTGTAATATCTAGTGAGACAAAAAAAAATCCCCATTTTTAAGGCCTGATTGATTATTTTTTCGAAATATTAAGCCAGTTAAGAGAACGAAGGTTAGGCTATTGGAAGGTATAATCGCACTGGTGAAGTATAGCTCATAAGTGTTGGTGCTTGTAAGGTCGAACATTTTATGCGGGATAGATTTAGGAAGGATAGATTTAGGAAGTCGTTAGATTACCCTTGGTATGTCAATAAGTTGTACCAAAAATGGGGTTTAATCCCACGTGGACTATAATGAAAGAAAGCTCAAAATGGCTAAACCGCGTTCGGGGATAAAGGATGATGTGGTGCAAAGAATTGTGCTTTTTGGCCTTCTGTTTGGGGCTAAAGGAAACGTACGGAGTTCCGAATGGAAGGGAAAACTTTACTTTAGAGGATTCAAAGGAAATTGCAACCATTTGGGAGGGAGTAAAAAGTGAATCTTTTAATAGATTGAGGTGGGGGAGGGATCTGCGCAGCTTCGTTGGCCCTGGGCGGCTTAGTGCTGCACTGAGTTGTTAGTCGTAGCTTAAATGACGAAGTTCTTTAGTCGCAACATTTGTACAAGTAAAGCCTATGATTTTCTGTGAAACAACTTTATGCATAAGCAACAGGGTTGTCGACCTGTAACTCATGTAGTTTCAAGGTATTTCAATTTTTTAGGTTAATAGTTCTCTAGACAACACTGCCTTTTTATAAAATTATACGTATGTAAATAGCAGTTTTCCCTTTTTTTTTGTCTGCCTAAATGTAGAATAGTTTCCTAGACAACGCTGCCTTTTCATTTATTATAAAATTATACATATATAAATAACAGTTTTCCCTTTTTTTGTCTGCCTAAATGTAGAATTTTTCGTGGGATTTATACAGGTATATGTTTCAAGTTTTGCTAAGATGTGCTTTGCATCATTTATTTGCTTATTAAAAAAATATACATGGACAGCGAAGATTTTACTAGCGAAATTATTGTTGCCGCTGTTAAAAAGGGGAGGAAACTTCATTTTTTCAATAAAATTTTATTAAAATGAATGGCCAAATTTTTGCTTTTTGGTCTTTTTGCTTTCCTGTAAAATTCAGTGTTTGATTTGCATATTCGAAAGCGCCCTTAAATGTGCAGCAGCCGAGATCCCAGAGGGGAAATAGAGCGTTCTTCATTGTAAAATTTTGGCTTTATTACAATGGTTTGTATGATCTTTAATACCGAAACCTGTTTTAACTACCTTCTTCAATGGTAAGCTTTGTGTTAAGTTGGCACAAGTCCACTTTTTTCTCAAAGGACTAGTAATCCATAACTCCATACATGCCCTCTGTGGGAGGTGCATTTATCTCCCTAATCATATTGAAGTAATTTCATTTCTTTATATTATTTTTCACTCATCTTTCATTTTTTTCTCTTTTTTCTTTTATAGACTACTAATATATAGTTCAAGTGAAATGAAGGCCTCATTTTTGATTGAAACGTTCCCATCATATCTTTCATTGGGAAATGTAGGAATCTTCCATTGAATCCTCCAATTTCCCCTTCTACAAAAGTTTCTGCCAACTGTCATCAGATTTTTTTTTTTCCTGTTATAGTTCAATTTGGAGCCTTGTCTTTTTCAGCTGCACTTATTTGGTTTTCCACTTGAATATACATATGGGGTTTGAATATACATATGGGGCATAGTGGGGTTTCCACTTTTGAAATATATAGATCGGAGGAAACTGCAAGTATCAGCCAAAATAAATAAAAAATAATTAATTAGCTAGATAAAGATGAAACTTTCAGGCTTTAGTGCTTTTTATTGTTCATTTCCTTCTCTTAAAAACTACCCTGAAAAAACTTCTAAAATAGTTCATGGTAACAAACTAGAAGCGAAGAGCAACCCATGAAAGAAAAAATTAAATTTTACAACACTGTATACATCGAAATAATCCAATTTTTATGTTGAATTCAAGCAGGTAAAAGTCAATAATAAGGCTGCGTATAAAAATAATAGTCAAATACTATTAGAATTAATAAATTGTATAATTCAAGGCACGGGATTAAGTATCCTTAAAAAGAATGGGCAATCATATATGCTTATTTGTTGTTTGTATTTTTTCAGGGGTTATCATATTTAACTGGTGGTCGTAAAATATCGAGTTTAGGGTTCATTTGGACTGAAATCAAAGATCACAACACTCTTTTGTCACTAAAAGAAGTTGTGCCACACAAATTTATACAGTACCTTATTCTGTGCTTCAAAACCAGGCAGGCTCTGGGAGGGCCAACATCCTACCAAGCAAAAACTTTGGGATCGGTAACCGGTTTAAATCTGTTGAAAATCTGTATATAATCTTCCAGTTTCATTGGTCTCACCTTAGTTTAATGGCGCATTTATCTCTAGTATTTGCAGTCTGTATAAAGGACCGGTTTTCAGGGGTCTGTAAAAAGTGAATCTGGCCGTTGATAAAATACAGTCCTAGCAAAATGACCAATATCCAATGTTGAAAACTTGACCGTAAGTTTTGTACATTTTTGATAAGTATTTTAAATTAATTTGGAGGGTTAGGGAGTTTACCTACTACTCTCCCTACTTTTGGAAGAATGTGGTTGAGTTACGCATGCAATATGCAGAGAGGATTACTGCTCCCCTCTGCTTGTGAAAGTGGCTGATTTATCTGGAAAAGATACTTTCTAAAACGTTTCTTTAGTGTAGATAGCGTTTGGCGAGTCCTAAGGGTTCTATCAAACAGTTCGTGGTAACGAACTGTAGTAAGGAGCGACCCGGCTCAATAGTAACCAAAACTCTAAAAAATGGAATTTTGATACCAATAGTTACATCAAAAGAATTGCATTTTAATGCTGGTTTTAAATATATAAGTTTCATCAGGTTTAGTCTTACCCATCAAAAGTTACGAGCCTGAGAAAATTTGCGTTATTTTAGAAAATAGGGGGAAACGCTCCCTAAAAGTCATAGAATCTTAACGAAAATCACACCATCAGATTCAGCGTATCAGAGAACCCTACTGTTGAAGTTTCGAGCTCCTATCTACAAAAATGTGGAATTTTGCATTTTTTGCCAGAAGGCAGATCTACATAATTAAATAAAAAAAACAAGTTTTTTCAACTGAAAGTAAGGAGTGACATCAAAACTTAAAACGCACAGAAATTACTTCGGTTATGAAAGAGGCTGCTTCCTCATCAACGCCCCGCTCTTTACGCTAAAGTTTTTTACTGTTTTAAAAAGAAGAATTGAGAGAAAGAGTCAAACTTTAGCGTAAAGAGCGGGGCGTTGATGAGGAAGCAGCCTCTTTCATATACGAAGTAATTTCTGTGCGTTTTAAGTTTTGATGTCACTCCTTACTTTCAGTTGAAAAAACTTGTTTTTTTTATTTAATTATAATTAGGACCCATCCAATTATATAAGGTAAGGCAGTCTACCTGACAGAACATCTTTCTCGACATATGTCTATACGAAAGGTGAATTTTGGCACAAAGTGTGAGAATGTGGCTGATGTTGACCTACCCCCTCGTATTTTGATAAAACCGGAGTACAATTTACCCTAGTTGCAAAACAAATTGCAGAGAATAGGGAAATGATGATGTAGAGTTCACGATCCTTACTTTTCTTTTATCATACTGATTTCCAATTTCAACTGATACCTTTAACTATCTTGATGCTAAAATCTTTGTATGATTATGGTCCGAACAAATTGCAACATTCTTACATTTCTACTGAGAAACAGGTTTTCTCATTTCTGCTGATGAGTTGAATTTTCTCTAAAGGGCACGACAGATCGAAACCTCTGGCACGATTTTTATTCAAATAAATTGCAACATGTCCTCCTTTGTACTAAAAGTTGGCAGCGACGGGACGAGTCGAAGGCCGATACCCTACTTTTGGAGACTATTTCCCACATTAAATTAGTATGTTTTTGACTAATCTTAATGGTCAAAGTTTATTACGAAAAAAATTAAGAGAATTTCGAAAGATAACCTGAAAACCCACGAAATTAGTGTTGGTTCTAAATAAAAAATGAGCCGTCGGAATCGCCATTTTTAATGTCCCCCCTTCCCGACATGAAACGTACGACTTTCTACTTTGAACAAATATGAAAATTACTTTTTGGATGGGAAGCACTGATGTATCCTTTTTTTTTTCTTTTTGTCTTCACCGCTAGCAGGGCACTGGAACATCATGGAGAGCTGTTTAAGTGCTCATTTGAAAGGAAATGGCTATATCTAGTGCCTTTTGAAGGCATTAAAAACCAACTATTAAAATAAAATGTATTTTTGACGAAAATAATTAAAAGGATCAAGTTTTATGCAGACCACGCTCTAAGTGATAAATTCCATTTTGTCAACTACTTCCCTTGCTTTTTTTGTTCCCGTCGACAACTTTTTTTTCTTTTTTGGAAACCCATAAACTCTTGGACAAGTTTTTAAAATAGTAAAACTTTAATTTATGTTGTATTTTGAAAGGACCGAACGAGTTGCAAAGGTGCAATCCACGCAGCTCTGGAGAAACGGGACCTCAAGTTGCTTGAACTTCTTCTCAGTGCGTCTCCGGCCAGTGCGAACGCAAAGATGTACAATAATAACACGCCTCTCCACTACGCCGCTACGTTGCCAAACATAAAAGAGGACGAGCAGTTCAATATAATCAGGCTTTTGCTGGAGAAAGGTGCAGACAAGACTATTAGAAACTCTCAAAAGAAACTGCCAATTGAACTCGTTTGCCAAGAGCACCAGAAGGTAAACTTACTTTTTTATGTTTAAACCTACTTTTCTGTATTTATATGAATTTATTTTGATGGAAGGACAAATAAAACCCATTTTGATGAAAAGACAAATAAAATAAAAAATTTACTCTCTATACTTAAATTTATTTTCTGAATTTATTTCAACTTATTTTGATGAAAAGACTAAAAAAAAGAAAAAATTATAATTTAATACTCGACTTTAATTTTAATACTCGATCTTATTTTGATGAAAAGACAAATGAAAATGATCTTACTTTCCATGGGTCTATATTTTATATATTTATTATCGTTTTGATGAAAATAAAAATAGAATAATAAGAAGAAAAATAAACATAGCCTATATGTTATAAGTTTAAGCTTCTATCCTATATTTTTTTTATGTTTGAACTTGTTTCGATGAAAAGACAAATAAAATAAGAGAACATAAACTTATTTTCCATTTTTTGTATATTTAGGTACTTCCAATATTTCAACTTAATTTTTATTCTATATTTGAATTTAGTTTTTGTATCTATTTAAACTTATTTTAATGGAAAGACAAACAAAATTAAGAAAATAATAAAAAATGTCTTACTTTCTATATTTTATATATTCAAACTTATTTTTCATGTTTTTTCCATATTTGAACTTATTTTCTACATTTAGATAAACTTTTCAATGCAAAGACGGTTAAAGTAAGATAAAAAGTTTTTTCATATTATATATGTCATGTATATTTAAACTTATCTATGTATATATTTGTCTATATTTAAAGCTATTTTCTGCAAATTTGTTTTCATGAAACACTATTCAAATTAGGAAAAATATACTTATTTTGATGAAAAGACAAATAAAACAGAAAAAATACACTTATTTGATTATTTTCCATATTCCTAATTGTATACTTGTTTTTCTTAACGATATACGCTAATTTGGTTATTCACCATAGCAACAATTGGGTTTAAACTCACCTGGGCTATAGATTTCAGGTTTGCAGTCGAATTTTTTACGGGAACTTTTACCTTGGTATCCGTGTTACCAAGGGCCTCAATTTCAGTGGGACTCTCTGTAACTTCACGAGCTGCAATTCAAAACAAGCCTGGTGATTACGCATAGCAAGATACCATCGAAACTATCACTTATAAATCTATTTGCAAGCTTGACAACAGTGTTGGGAAATACTTAAGTAAAAGCACTTAAGTAATTACTTAAGTAAAAGATCTGAGTACTTTTACTCTACTTGAGCAAATGAAGCAGCATGTCGTTGACAGCAGATATTTGGTCTGCCAACAACAGAAGCTACTTGGAAATGACTGGACACTTGCTCAACGAAGATTTGAAATGGAAATATTATGCCCTGCTTGTTCTCGGTTTAAGGACCCACATACTTGACAGAATTGCTGAACAACTGAATGGTGTATTTGCCAGGTACAAAATTGCAGTTGAAAAAAAGGTACAAGGGGTTTTGACCGATAACGCCTCTTACTTTAGCAAGGCATTCATGGAATATCCGATGGTTTCCGATGAAGATATTCAAGTCAGTGATGAAGAAAACGAAGATGAAGCAGGCCAGAATGGCTTATTCCCTTTTATAAACTTTGGAGAGATACTCGATTCCCATGACGACCCCGAGTATTTCCAACTTCCTCAACAGTTAAAATGTGTCAGCAACACACTTAACCTGCTTGCATCCACCGATGCTGATAAAGCCCTCTGATATTGCATATAAGAGGCAGTACTACTCCGATTTCTCGAAGTGTATTGCTCTCTTGGATACCTTGAATAAGAGTTCTAAGGCTGCTGATGCTGTGAAAGAGGTATATGACAAGCAGCTTATAAGACCTGTAGTAACCAGGTGGAACTTTAAGTATGTCAGTGTCAAACGTCGGATGGATTGTCACAAAATTGGAAAGCTTACTGACGTATGTGATATTTCGCAAAAACCAAGGCTAACTTCTCGTGATGTTGAAATTCTTGAAGAATACATGAAAATTATGGAGCCAGTACCAGTTGCATTAGACATTCTTCAGGGGGAGGTAAAATGCTACTTCGGTACTATTCATCCTACAATCAAATGGCTTGAAAGGAAACTCAAAAAGCTGAAAGATTGCCTATAGTCAGCCAGCCTTTGGTACATGCTCTGCTTGTGGGTCTCGAAAAAAGATTGCCCACGATCCTGGATGAGAGTTCCTCATGCAAGAGACTATGTTATTGCCACTGCAAGTCATCCTCTCTTCAAATTAAAGTGGTTTCCTGATAACCAGAAGGATGTAGCAGTTGAACTCTTGGTGGACGAAGCGAAAAAGGTCAAGGATTTCAGAAGCACTGACGAGGCTGATAAAGGTAGCTTTTTGTCTGGAGATGAATACTTTGATCTAAGTGATGAAGAAACAACTCATGATAATTCTGGCAGCCGTGGCCGTGAAACCAATTCTGTGAAGATGGAGGTTTTGTCATATTTGAATGATAGGCGAAAGGAACTATCTGTGCTCAAAGTGTACCCAAGGGTAATGAAAGTTTTCAGGAAGTACAACTGTATCATTCCTTCGTCTGCACCTGCAGAACGACTTTTTTTCGGTAGGTGGTGGAATTTTTACTCCAAAAAGAAACATGCTTGGAGATGGTATGTTTGAAAAGCCTCTGCTGTTGAAAGGAGCAAGTAAGAAATTAAGTTAAGTTATGATGAAGCTGTAATGAATGTTCTTTGTAAATTCTTTTCTTTTTTATATCTAAACTGAAGTAAAATTCGATTTTTACGTGAAACCAGTTGATTTTTTTCATGAAAACTGTCGGTTTTTCTGAAAAGTGGTCGATTTCTCATCAGAATCTTGCTTATCTTGTCTACTTGGAAAGGGAACGTATATTAAAGAAGTTTTTTGCATGTTATTTACTGTAAGTAAAACATTAGTACTTGAGTACTTAAGTACTGAAGTACTTTTTCAGATGTACTTATTACTTAAGTTGATTTTTAGAGAAGTACTTAATACTTGTACTTAAGTAAAAATTTATTTGAGTACTTGGTACTCAGATAAAAAGGTACTTAAATAAAAAAAAAACGAAGTACTTGGCACAACACCGCTTGACAACATAGTTAAGCTAAGTTTCAACGCCTTATCATTATTACCGCGAATTATGTTTTGCCAAATCAATTTCGTTTCTAATTGTGTCTCAGACAGGTGAGTATTGTTGCTCAAGGCGTTTTATTAAAAAAAAAAAAAGGAAAGGAAAGGAAACCACAGGAGAATAAATTTATTTCGGAGTATCACGAAATTTTCTGTATACTATTAAATAAAAAAATTAACAATTTGTTTCAAATGAAAGTAAGGAGTGACATTAAAATTAAAAGAAATAGATATTATTACGTATATGAATGGGGTATCCCCCTCTTCTACAACTCACTCTTTACGCTAAAGTTCTTTTTAGTGCTTTGAATAAAAGCTTCCTATTGTTCTGATTAAATGACCCTTGTGTCTCAGGAATCGTTCTTAAAGAATTGGGACAGAATTTAAACTTTAGCGTAAAGAGTGAGGTGTTGAGGGGGGCCAACCCCCTTGATATACGTAATAATTTCTGTTCGTTTTAAGTTTTAATGTTGCTCCTTACTTTCAGTTAAAAAAAAGCTTTTTTAAATTTAATTTCTGATTGTTTTTTAAGCAATGCCAGAAAATCTGGCCCCACTTTTGTGGAAAAATCCCCCTTCCCGCGGAAATATCGTCTAGACAATCCAGTTCCGGTAAAAATTTACCCTTGACAATTTCCCTTAGCAACTCTATGCGTAAAATTGAGACGAAAAAGAGAAAGAAAGACAAATAAAAAGAATTCTGTATAGGAATTCTGACGAAATTTTTCCCGACAAGTTCAACACCTGGAAACTTCACTCCCCGTGGAAAATTCCTCATTGAAAAATTCACAGCAGAAAATTCGTCCTCCTACCCACCTGAAAATGTATACATACTTCCCAATAAAAAATAATAAGCGTAAACAATGGGCAAATTTTATAACTTAAAGACACTTCCCCTGGGGCTATGGGGGGTCATGTTATATTCAAAGGCATAGTTATTGTGCTTTTCAACTATGATGAATAAAAAGTCTATCTCAAAATTTTAATCGGACGATTTTGGAAAAAAGGGGCAGGGGAGGGAGCCTAGCTGCCCTTCAATCTTTTTAGTCACTTAAAAAACGCTATTTTAATTTCTGTTTGAATGAGCCCTCTCCTGATAGTCTAGGAGCACCGGGTCGATACGATCACCCCTGGCAAATAAAAAGAAAAAATACGAACAAATAAATAAAGCACCCAGAAATAATAAAAATATGAGAAATTGGGAAAAAATCGAATTTGAAAAGAAGAAGAAAAACTACTTGCTTAAATGACATTTTGAATTGGTATAGTAAATTTATCCATTACGGAAAGAGCTTTAAAACAAGTAATGAAAATCTTTTAAAGTACGGTAAACGTATTAACGGAACTTGCAATGTTTTGGAAAAGTAATTAAAAGTAGTAAAAAAATATTGGAAATATGAAGAAGTATTGAAAGTATAGAAAAGTAATGATGAGCATGAAAATCCAATGGAAGTCAAGAAGATTGTGTAAAAATGGTAGTAAGTATAAAAAAGTAATGAAAATAACTATACGAAAAAGCAATGAGAATGTAGCGAAAATATGAAGAAGTATCAAAAAATGACGAAAGAATTTTTAAATGTAATGATAGGTGTGGGGATGAAAAAGTAATGGAAAGTATGAACAAATAATGAACTCTTTAAAAAAATTGATAAAAAGTAAAAGGTAAAAAAAGCAATGAAAAGACAGTGAAAACTATGGAAAAGAAACATAAAGTAGCGAAAATATGAAAATAATGGGAAGTGTAAAAAAAATAACAAAAAACAAGATGGGATACCCAACTTAGTACATAGCTCACTATACCGAGGGCATAGCTTGTAGTACATCAGTTTTCTTCAACATTTTCTAGCTCTTACACTTACTGCGTCTTCTAGATATCAGAAGGGACCCTTTCACAATAAATATCGTACTTCAATCATATTTTTCCATCAGGTGGTTTCATCAGAGGTTGCTCTTTCTTGGAAAACATCTAGGGACCTTTATTGGAACCTTAGAGTCCTGAGTCCTTTTTCTACAATTAAGTTCTTTTTCTACAATCATTCTATAATGCTTGATTCCCACAACTCCTTGATTTGATTGAGATAACTGGGTGGAGATCTTGGAAAATGGATGACAAAATACCTTTTGAATATCTCAAGATGGATTCGCTGAAAATAAACGGGGAAAGATAGATGGATAGATAAATTGAGAGAAGGGGAAGGGAGAGAGATATAGGTAGCCAAATACATAAGGAACAATTGAATGTAATGCCAATCGAATCTTAAAAAGTATGGAGAAACAGGTTCCACCAGTTCCTAAAAAAAATTAGTGCGATCTTAAAGTTAATATGCTAAAAAAGTACGAAATGGGGTACTTAACTAAGACCAGTTTAACTAGTTTCAAATAAAACTAGAAAAAAAAATCCACACACAAAGTTTTAGTGCGTCTGATGCTTCGCAAAAACCCAATGAGAAGTCAAGTTCTTGCTGCTAAATATGGAAGAACATACAGGTTTTCATGCGTAAGAGTAAGAGCGATGTGTAAGACAATAAAACTGCTAGAACTGAAAAATAAAGATTTTGTATTACTTGGAAATTAAAAAATGACTTACTTTTTGTCACCCTATACTGAGAGCATACCACTTAATAGATTAGCATTTCTTAACCTTCCTACTCTTACACTTACTGCTTTTTTACATTAAAAACACTTTAAGACCACACTGGCTAGACATGACGTATGAAATCAAGAGAAGAAAGGATATGATAATAGAAAAATAAAATCAAATAGGGGAGAAAACAATGATTTTGTAAGCCAGCGGCGAAATATGATGACAAAGAACAAGGAAATAATAAGACAAGGACCTCCGCCAAGTCGTCCTCAGTGCTCATGAAAAAAAAAATCCAACCTTTCGGAGTGAACCTAACAAAAGCAGAATAGATACTAAATCAAACAAGATCTAAGAGCTCATATGGTACTTGTGACGAGGTCAGAAGAGCCAAAAGCTCACAATAGCATGAGCTCTAGCAAAATTCTAAGAATCAATAGATTGATTTAAAAGGAAATCAGAGGCTTAACGTCGGCCGGGATTTAAAATAAGAGCTCTGAGACACGAGGTCCTTCTAAATATCAAATTTCATTAAGATCCGATCATGCACTCGTAAGTTAAAAATACCTAATTTTTTTCAATTTTTCCTCTGCCTCCAAACCCCCAGATGGTCGAATCGGGGAAACAACTGTTATCAAGTCAATTTGTGTAAGTCCCTGACACACCTACAAATTTTCATCGTTCTAGCTCGTTCAGAAGCACCGAACTCGCCAAAGCACCTGAAATCAACCCCCCCCCCCGACTCTCAGTTTCATCCCGATCTCTCCACTTTAAGCGCTTTCCAAGATTTCCGGCTTCCAAGATTTCTGTTTCCCCCCCCCTACAATTCCCTATGTCCCGGATCCGATTGGAATTGAAAATGGAGCATCTGAGACATAAGATCTTTCTATATATTAAGTTTCATTAAGATCTGATCACCCATTCGTAAGATAAAGATACCTCAATTTTCACGTTTTCCAAGATTTCCCTTTCCCCCTCCAACTCCCCCAATGTCATCGGGTCTGTTTGGAATTTAAAATAAGAGCTAAAAAGCACAAGATCCTTCTAAATATCAAATTTCATTAAGATCTGATCACCCGTTCGTAAGTTACAAATGCCTCATTTTTTCTAATTTTTCGGAATTACGCCCCACCCCCAACTCCCCCAAAGAGAGTGGATCCGGTCCGGTTATGTCGATTAGTGCATATTTTTCCCACCAAGTTTCATCCCAATCCCTCTATTCTAAGCGTTTTCCAAGATTTTAGGTTTCCCCTTGCAGTTTCCCCCAATGTCACTGGATCCAATCGGGATTTTAAATAAGAGCTCTGAGATACGATATCATTCTAAATATTAAATTTCATTAAGACCCGATTACCGTTCGTAAGTTAAAAACACTTCATTGTTTCTAATTTTTCCGAATTAACCGTCCCCCCACTCCCCCCTAGATGGTCGAATCGGGGAAAGCACCATTTTTAATTTAATCTGGTCTAGTCCCTGATACGCCTGCCAAATTTCATCGTCCTAGCTTATCTGGAAAAACCTAAACTAGCAAAACCGGGACAGACAGACAGACCGACAGAATTTGCGATCGCTATATGTATCGCTATACAGCCAGAAATAAATGAAAGAAAGTTCAATTGGATTGAACAAGTATTCTTTACCTCACACTAAATTTTGCCTTTCTTTAACTTCGATTCTGATTAGATATGTGGACAAGTTGTTTTAAATTAGACTGGGTGAAAATTTTGATTGGGTCTTTTGAAATTAAGTAGCTATAAATTGGGCTTAAGGAAATATGTCCTGTGTCTCTATTTATAGTCTGATATATATATATATATATATATATTATATATATATATATATATATATATATATATATATATATATATATATATATATATATATATATATATATATATATATATATATATATATATATATATATATATACATCAGAACGTAATCAGAAGGCAATCAATTGCCTCTTTAAAAGATTAAATAAAAAAAAACAAGTTTTTTAAAATGAAAGTAAGGAGCGACATTAAAACTTAAACGAACAGAAATTACTCCGTATATGAAAGAGGCTTTTCCTTCTCAACGCCCCGCTCTTGACGCTAAAGTTTGACTCTTTCTCTTAACTCTACATTTTAAAACATTTCTGAACGTTTTTGAATCAATGCATGTTTTGATTTTGGCTCTCTGCAGAGGAATAGTTAAAACGAAATTTGTATATTTATTTTTTTTGGCTAAATGGCTTTTTCATAATTTTGATCGAATGATTTTAAGAAAAAAAGAGCGGGAGAGGAAGCCTAGTTGCCCTCCGATTTTCGGTTAATTAAAAAGGCAACTAGAACTTTTAATTTTTTACGAATCTTTTTATAAGTAAAAGATATAATTAACTTATAAATTAGCTTACGTAAAGAACTCTTGTATTCTCATGTTTTATTACATATATGAGTGGGTTTGCCCCCTCGTCAGTACCTTGCTCTTTACACTAAAGCTTAAATTTGGTCCCAGTTCATTAAGAATGACCCCTGAATCACAAAAGCCGCAGAATAAATAGTTGAAATTACAAAAAATATTTAGTGTAAAGAGCGAGGTATTAGGAGGAGGTGAGCCCCTCATATGGGTAATAATTTATGTTCGTTTTAATTTTTAATGCTGCTGCTTACTTCCAGCTGAAAAAAACTTGTTCATATTTATTTTTTTATTGTTTTTTTTTTCAAGTAATGCTGGTAAATCCTGCTCTCCCTCTGTGGAAATTTTCTTCCCCCATGACAAATTTCTTGATGGAAAGTTCCCCCAGCATATCCCCCTCTTCTCAACCCCTGCCTCCAACCAAACAATCCTCCTGAAAACGCCTGTACACTTCCCAATAACCATTAGGCCTACTATATGTAAGCACTGGTCAAAGTTTTGAACTTGTAACCCCTCCCACGGGGACTGTGGGGGAGTAAGTCTTCCCCAAAGACATAGTTATAAGGTTTTTCGACTACGCTCAATAAAATGGCTATCTCAGAATTTTGATCCGTTGACTTTGGGAAAATATTCAGCGTGGGAGGGGGCCTAGGTGCCCTCCAATTTTTTTGGTCACTTAAAAGGGCACTAGAACTTTTTATTTCCGTTAGAATGAGCCCTCTCGCAACATTATAGGACAACTGGGTCGTTACGATCACCCCTGGAAAAAAAAAAAAAACAAACAAATAAACACGCATCCGTGGTCTGCCTTCTGGCAAAAAATATAAAATTCCACATTTTTGTGGATAGTATCTTGAAACTTCTACAGTAGGGTTCTCTGATACGCTGAATCTGATGGTGTGATTTTCGTTAAGATTCTATTACTTTTAGGGGGTGTTTCCCCCTATTTTCTAAATTAATGCAAATTTTCTCAGGCTCGTAACTTTTGATGGGTAAGACTAAACTTGATAAAAACTTATATATTTAAAATCAGCATTAAAATGCAATTCTTTTGATGTAGCTATTGGCACCAAAATTCCATTTTTCAGAGTTTTGGTTACTATTGAGCCGGGTCGCTCCTTACTACAGTTCGTTACCACGAACTGTTTGATTGTTGTTGGCCACTTAAAGTAGATATTTAATTATCTACTGTAGAACTTAAATATCTACAGTTCATCTCTTCTATTATCTTACAGAACCAGATAAGCAAAGAATTCAACCTAACTAAAATAAGGAATTCCTGAGTGTATATTTTGTTTTCATTAAATTGGGTGAATTCCAAAGCATATTGTTCTTTTTAAGAAAAGGGAAGATCCAATCTCTCCCTCTCTCTCTCTCTCCCCTCCATCCATTTCTCTCTCTTCTCTATCTCTCCCTTTTCTCTCTGTCTCTTTTATCTTCTCTCCTTTTTCTCTCCCTTCTTTCTCTCTATCCCCCTTTCTACCTCTTTTTTTTCAGTGGAAGATAGTTATTTCAACAATGATAATTCTATTTACTCTGTTCCCAAGGGAACGGGATAATTTCAGGCGATGAATTCTCCTCTCTGTTTTGTCAGGAATTTCCTCAAGAGGAAGCCTCTCATAGAGACTTAATCTCACTTGTTGATTTAATCTAAGAACATAGAAGTTCACTACTGTGGGGCGTGTTTTGTTTTCCAAGAACGGAAGATAAATATTGGAAAATTCAAAGAACTAGTTACAGAAAAAATGTTGCGTTATATTTAAAAATGGAGGGGGTATTTAGTGTTGTGCACGCTACTTCTTCTTGACGTCTTGTGGTGGCGCTACTCTAGTTTCTTGAAATTTCCAAAGTGGTGTCTAATCTGAGAATATAGAAGCCCTCTATTGTGGCGAGTGCTTTGTTTTACCAATAACGGTAGAAACATGTTTATAACTCTGCAAAACTTATTTGATAAATTTTGGGTTGTATTTATAGGGGAGGACAATTGGGTGTTGCGCATTTTACTTCTTCTTGATATCTTATGGTGGTGCTACTGCAGTCACTTGAAATTGTAAAATGGTATGGAAACTTACTAAAAAAATTCTGGCATTTTATTTCCGGGGAGAGGGGGTGGGGGTATTTGGTGTTGAGCACTCTATTATTTCGTAGCGTATAATGGTATTACGACTGTAGTCTCTTATAATTTTCAGAATGCTAAACAATCTGAGAAAATTTAAGTTCACTAATGAACAAATTTTTTTTTACAAAAAGTTTTAAGTCATAACTTTATCAGATTATTAAAGATTTTTTTAAGTAGCATAAGAAAATGTTTGCCTAGAATGTGTTTCCTTAAAGTGTATTAAAGTCTGTTTCCTTGACATGGTTTATTTTTCTAATGTCACTGCATAGAAATGTTGGGGGGGGGGCAAAATGTAGTCTATTTTTCAAAATTTAATCTGACAATTTCACTGGTTTGAAATTTGTTCAGTGAAAGTACCAAAAAATGTTGTTTTTCAATAAAAATACCAAAATATGCTTTTTGGGGGGAGGGGGAATCTAGGGGTAATTGGAACTTCTCTATCACTGTATAGAAAGGAGCCAAGGCAAAGCAACAATGACCAAATTTTTTTCAAAGTGAGAGGACCAATAAAGTCAAAGACGTTCTTGGGATACAAATTCCTTTCGACAAACTCAACAGAAGTGGAACAGCAAAAACGGATTCATGTGGGCTGTGGGACAGTCTTTTTGATTTAAATAAGTAGCGTTGTTAACCGTTTATTTTGTAGGACTATCTGCACTTTAAAAACAAATGCGCTACCGTACAGCATTACTGTCTCTGAAACCCGAAGCTCAATATGCATATAGATTTTCGAGAATTCTAATCAATTAACTATCCCAGAATTTTCACACAATAGCTTTTGGACTTCTTTTGGCTAGAATTGTTGTTTTGCACCTCATAATGGCTGAAAATGCCGCTTTCCTGCGGGACAGTTGTTTTTGGCTAAAATAAGTGTATGTTACCGATTATTTTGTAGGAATATATGGGCCTTTAGAATCGAATGCAAGAAGATACGGCATTACTGCCTTTTTCAGTAGTTCTAAATCAATTGATTATGTCAGAATTTTCACACAGTAGCATTTTGGATTTCTTTTGGCTGGAATTGTTGTTTTGCACCATAGAATGGCTGAAAATGCTATGGGAGAGTCTTTTTGGCTAAAATAAATGTACATGTTAACCGTTTTTTATAGTACTACCTGCGCCTTTAAAAAAAAACAAATGCCCCACCACACGGCACTACTGTCTCTGAAACTGAAGGCTCAATATGCAAGTTTTTCGAATTAATTTACTATCTCAGGATTTTCAAACAAGCCCAATCTATGTCGATAGCTTCCTCGTGAAATTTATTTTCGGTGGATTTTTTCTTCATGAAACTTGTTCTATTTTTATTTTATCTTCATGAAAGTTGTTTTGTATTGTTTTTTTCATCGTTAAACATGTTCCATATTGATTTTTTTTCTCCTGAAAAATGATACGTTATATTTTTTCATGAAACATGCTGTATGTTGATTATTTCTTCATGAAACCCGTTGTATGTTGATTTTTTATTGTGAAATTTGCTGCAATTTGATTTTTTTTCTTTCGTGGAACTTATTTTGTTTTGGTAGTTTTCTTCGTGAAACATGTGGCATGTTTGTTTTTTTTGTTCGTGAAACTTGTTCCATGCTGATTTGTTGGTCGTGAAACATAATATATGTTTATTTTTTTCTCGTGAAACTTGTTGCCTACTGATTTATTTGAAGCTTCTATCATATTGTTTTTTTGTGAAACATGATGCATATTGATTTTTTGTTCGTGAAAAATCTTGTCTTTGGATTATTTCTTAGGGAAACTTAATGTGTCTTGATTTATGTCTTTGAAAAACTTGCTTTATTTTTATTTCTTCTTCTTGAAGCTTGTTGCATTTTTTTTCTCCTCGTAACACCGGTTTTGTTCGTGGAACTTGTCGCTTGCTGATTTTTGTTCGTGAAACTTAATTTATTTTGATATTTTTCTTTGTGAAACTTGTTTTGCGACGATTCATTCTTTCGCGAAACTTAATTTATCAATATATTTCGTTTTTTCCAACGTGAAACGCGATGCTTGCTGATTTTTGTTCATGAAACTAGCACCATGTGGATTATTTCTTCAAGAAACTTAATGTATCTTGATTCATGTCATTACGAAACTTGTTGTATTTTTATTTATTCTTCATGAAACTTGTTGTATCCTGATTTTTGTCTTCGTGAAACTTGTACATTGATGTTTCTCCCCGTGAAACCGGGTTTCGTTTGTGGAACTTATTGCGTGCTGATTTTTGTTCGTACAAATTGATTTATCTTGACGTTTTTCTTCGTGAAAAATGTTGTATGTTTGTTTACTCTTTCGTGAAACTTAATTTATCATGATATTTTACTTCGTCGAACTTGTTGCATGTTTGGTTTTTCTTCGTGAAACAAGATGCATGCTGATTTTGTTCGTAAAATTTATTGCATGTCTATTATTTCTTCAAGAAACTTAATATATCGTGATCTATGTCTTCGCGAAACTTGTTGCATGTTGATTTTTCTCTTCGTGAAAATTGCACATTGATTTTTCTCCTCTTGAAACCTGTTTTATTCATGGAACTTGTTGCTTGCTGATTTTTATTCGCGAAATTTATTTATCTTGATATTTTTCTTCGTGAAACTTGTTGTATGTTGATTTATTCTTTTGTGAAACTTAATTTATCATGATATTTTTCTTCGTCACACTTGTTGCATGTTGGTTTTTTCTTCGTGAAACATGATGAATGCTGATTTTTGTTCGTGAAAATTGTTGCATATGGACTATTTCTTTGAGAAACCTAAAGTATCTTGATTTCTGTGTTCAAGAATCTTATTATATTATTGTTTCTTTTTCATGAAAATATTTGATTGTTAACTTTTTTTTTTCATGAAACTTGTACGCCTTTTTCTTGCATGCTAATAGGTTAGATTAACCTAACCAACTTAACCTACATATGGTAGGTTAGGTTGCACATCATCTAACATAACCTACCGTTCCTTCCAATATTTGTCTTGTTTCTTGAAGACGCAAATCAAGATACATTAAGTTTCTTGAAGAAAATATATCTTGGTAAATTAAATTTCAAGAAAGAATAAATCAACACACAATAATTTTCACGAAGAAAAATATCAAGGTAAATTATGTTTCACGAACAAAAATCAGCAAGCAACAAGTTCCACGAACAAAACCGGTTTCAAGAGGAGAAAAATCAATACATAAGTTTCGCAAAGAGAAAAAACAACGTGCAACAGGTTTTATGAAGAAGAAATGAAAATATAACTGTTTTTTCGAAGACATAAATTAAGATAAGTTGAAGTTTCTTGAAGAAATAATCCACATGCAACATTTTTCACGAACAAAAAATCAACATGCATCATTTTTCACGAGGAAAAAATGAACGTACATTATGCATCACGACCAATAAATCAGAAATAATCAGAACTTAGAATCAGAATAATCAGAACTCACTAATAATCAGAACTTTCTCAGAAATCTTAAAAAAAACCGTTCAACCTACCCCGCCGGAGACGAAGATTTTTAGTTTCAAAGGAACTTGCATCATTAGAAATTGTGAATTTTGTTTTTTCGATTAAACGGAGCTGGATTTTTGTTTTATAGTTCAGGAAAGGGCAGTTCCCAAAATTTTTTTTAGCATTCCCGATTTGAAAACTCGAGCAGTTTGGCAGCTTTGTGAGTTCCTTGTGATGCTACCCGATTTGATTAAAACCTTGCCAACACAGGAGACGTAAAATTGTATTATCTTTCTAATCAGGTTCAATTGTTAAACCACTGATTCTCAATAATTCTGGATGGTGACTAGTCCTCTGGGAGAATTCCCTTTGTCTTTGAGACACTCAGCCGATGCTGAGACTCACAAAATGATTTTAAGGTACCGAATCTCCTTTATAGGCACCCAAGGCATGGAAAAATATTGTAAAACTATGTATGTATCAAAGGCTACACCTGCCATCTATGTCTAAGAGCGAGAAGAGAGGATATAACACATTATTTTGGAAAAAAGCTCTTAATAGCTCGTAAGATAGGAGAAGGCGAATGAGTCAATTGATAGTTCTTCCTTTGTTCAAACAGTGGATTGCAAAATGTGTCACATAACCCCTTTTGCAGTATTTTATCTTAGATGTATTGCAATATTTATTTTGCCTCATTCAGGATTTGTTTACGTACATCCTATAAAGTAAATAAGCCTCTATAAGTAGAATCAGTGAGTGAACCTCCTCGAGGAGACTCTTACACCATGCACATATTTGCAGCTAAGAGCTACTCCATTTTCCTACTGCTTTACCTTCCCCCCCCCCATGGTTTCAGTCAGTTCGTGGGCTGAAGGAAATACCAGTATATAACGTAAAGCGATAACGTCGTAAGCGATTAGTCTCAATCGGCTAAAAAAAGGAAGGAATTTTACTAGCAATTTCGCCCAAATCAGTGGGTAAAAAAGACCAGTCAGTGAGCGAAATCCATTATCCCTCCCCCCGCCATATTATGGCTAGTGACGCCACTAGCTATACTGCTTTTTCTATTCCACACTACTAGATACTACAACTCATTTATACTGATAAAAAAAAAACTACTGAAAGTAAGGAATAATATCATTATTTTTAACTGAAGTTAGTAAACAGTTCTTTCTAACTGAAAGTAAAGAATAATATTAAAATTTAAAACAAGCTGAAATTGTTCTGTATATGAGGGGGGCTATCCCTTCTTAAACCCCCGCTCTTTAACCCACACTAAAGTTTTTAAGTTCATTAAAAATACTTGTCATTCAAATTCAATTGGTCTTGTGTTTTGGGAGTTGTTCCTAAAGAATTAAAACAAAGAATCGGGGTTTTTGAAAGTACTAAAAAACGGTCAATGGAAAATCCCTCCTCCACCACAAAAATCGTCCCCTTGAAAATTTCTTTATTTTTTCGACTAACAAATACTATATTAAACAATGGGCAAATTGTATAGATTACAGACCTATTCTCAGGGGCTTTGGGGGGGAGGGCATATCATCTCCAGAGGCATAATTATAAGACGTTTCACCTATACTGGACCAAATGGCTATTGAGTAAAAAGGGACGTGGAAGGGGTTAGCTGCCCTCTAATCTTTTCAGTTACTCAAAAAGGACACTAGAACATTCAATTTCCGTTTGAATAAGCCCCCTCACGATCTTTTAAGACAATTGGTTGAATGCGATCATCACTGGACGAAAAAAGCAAACGAATAAACACGCATCCGTGATCTTTCTTCTGGCAAAAAGTACAAAATTGCACATTTTTGTAGATGGGAACTTGAAACCTTTATAGTAAAGTTCTCTGATATGCTGAATTCGATGGTTTTATTTTCGATTAGATCACTTGACTTTTAATTGTGCTGCCTGCACTGATGATGATATATGCTATATTGCTTATACTGCTCAATACAACTACTTATACCTAGATAATAGGGGCAGATCCAGATGATAGTTATTGAAGCAGATGGCTCACCCCTCAGAAGGTCGAAATTTGCTCTAGGGGAAAGGGGCAAAAATATCAATGGGGGTACCAAAATTTCGTTCGTGCCTTCTCCCCTCAAACATTAATTCTGTATCTGCTCCTGCTAATTAATACCAATTAATTTAGAAACTGCTGTAATTTTTTTTTTTTGAATTTTAGGTGAAAATGCTACTACAAGCTCGAGCCAAGAAGCAATTCCGTTTGCTCTGTTCCCAATCGAATAAAGATGGCACTAGTAAATCCTGACGTTAATCATCTTTTGGATTTTTATATTACCCTTGATCAGCTCAATTTATTATTATTATTATTATTATTATTATCCAGTCGTTTTGTGGAATTATATTAGTGTTATTTAGTTTTATGTTTGTTTTAGTACATTTTTTTCGTAGTGATTATAAAGGTTGATGAAGAATTACTTGCGATTAGAAATTATTGCGAACGAAAAAAAGCGTTGCGACAAATCCATTGGGTGTGAGAGTCCATGTTTTTAAGGGACTTTTCTGTTGTTCTCCCCCTCCCTCCCAGGCATTGACTCCCTTGAAGGAAGAAACGTGTGGGATTTGTAACCATTGTTTGGTATAGTATATCGCTGTTGAATGCTATCCCAATGGTATTGTGCAATTATATTATTTTTATTTAGTTCTAGATGTTTCTGTTCGTATATTTTTTTAAGTTTTTGTTATTGATAGCTTTTTTAGTGATTATAAAGGATTGGTGGAATATTCATTATGATTGCTTATACGTCTACTGGAGCAAACCTATTGAGTATAAACCAGTGGCGTTGTTGCGTTAATTGGGTGTGGGGATGTGCCCCCTAGATTTTTATTTACCCTAACCCTTGATTTTGAAAAATGTCGTTTATTATTTTCATAGTAAAAATGACTAGTCTTGCCTCCCCCTCCCTGGATTTTGAAAAATATATTTTGCCTGCCTCTTCAATAAATTTTCGCGAATTGTCGTCGCTGGCATAAACATCCATGTTTTTAGGGCCTTTCCCCTTGGCTACATATGAAGCCCTCTCTCTTTTGACAACTTCCTTCACGAAACAAACTGGTGGGAAGTGAAGCTCATGTTTAGAAATGTCTGTAATAATTGAGTACTTTAGAATACAAGAAAACACTTGAAAATTATGTACCAGTTTTTAAGTGCTATTTTTAATTAACTAATGGGTGGCTATTTATATGTTTGCTTTTTTTGGTATTCAAGTTTTCTTTCTGACCTAGTAGTACTAATTTGTGGCAAATGTTAGTAAATCGTACAGAAATGAATTACTTAAAATTATAATTAGTCATTTTTGATTAATTAGAGTCAATTGTTTCCAATTAAACTAAATGTCGGGATAATAAATTAACTAAATAGTAATTAATGTTATCACTTTTTAATCAACCAAAATTTAAAATTAATGTTAATATCTATATTTTTTTAATTTAATGATAATTAAGCAGTACTAAGTATGATATTTGCTGTAGAAATAAATTAATTATCGTGACAACTAATGTTTTCATTATTTTCATTAATCAAAACTAATTTCAGTAATCAAAGTAAATGTTGGAAATGAACGGTTCAAAATTACGATCAATGTTATTTACTTTTTTAATTAGCAAGAACTAAATTGTATAAAACACTTAATTTCTTAAATGTTTTTGGAAATGAATTAATTGGAATTAATATTATCATTTTTAGTTTATGATAATGAACTTGTAATAGGTAGGCCGATATTAAATTCTTTGGAAATTGATTGAGTAAAATTACATTAAATTTTGTTGAGCTCATTGATTAATTAATTTTTTAGTTAATTAAAACTAATTTGTATTGGATATGGCTGAGTTTTGGTCCCAGCTCTTACTGCAGGAATAACGGTAAAATTTGCACGAATTTGGCAAAAATTAGAAGTTGTTTTCACTACTTCGTTGCCGCTAAGATCGAATCACAATATGGCTACTTACTTAAAGGCTGAAAAAGACCAATTACCGATTTTTGCCTCTTTTGCCTCAACCGACGAACAGATACTAACGATTTCTTAAGACTATCCAAATTATAATTTATAATCCCGCTTTTAAAGTTTTTATTTTTACTAAAAATCTGAAATTTTGTTTGGTTTCTTTCTGTCATTGAGGCTAACATTCTCAAAGCCTGCAGCTGTTACCTGCACTAAGAGGGCAAGCTATTTACATCTTTGAATTCGTTAGTTTCAGATCTATTCTTTGCGCAAAAATTATGATATTACTCGTACTTTGACTTAGAAAATGAATTAAATTTACTTGAAAAAAAATTAAATTGACCTATCTTCTGTTTTCTAAGCATCTTTAGCAAAAAAAAACCGCAAACCAAATTCCAAAAATACAACTCGGTTGATAAATAAAACTGAGCTTCGGATATCGAATGATGGTTAAATTATTATTTTACATTGAAACAGTAGTCAAATGCAAAAGAAAAAAAAACATTCCAAAAAGTTGCAAAGGGAATAGAAACAATGGATAACATTAAAAAAACGGTACTTATGTATTATAACAACCACAGTCAAGAAGTTAAGTTAGGCTAATCCTAATCAAATATACCAAAAAATGATGTAAATATAGTACTTAACAAAATTATGGCCAGAACGCATTATATTAAATACTTAACCTAACCAACTCTATATATTAAATATTTAACTAAAATATAGATGCATATAGTTTATCTCACTCTGGCTAAGCTAAGTATCTACGAGTGCACACTGAAAAACCGGTTTTACAACTGAGCATGAATAACGGCGTGGTCGCTATTATACACAAGTACCAAAAAACTTAAAGAAAACAAAACTGAATGAAGAAATATATACCTTGATATATTTTTATCAAATAAGAGGGATTAGCTAAGAAATTGTTGCTGTTTACGTCATTGTGGCAATCTTTAAATAGCTTCTATGGAAAAAAAAATATAATCGTTAGTAAAAATCGAATTTTCATCTGAATATTTGCTGACATTTATCTTCAACTACTCAGGGGCCAATTTGTCTAAGTCTATAAAAAATGAAGAAAATTCGCAAAGAAAATTCCTCACTGTTTTGACGCACGGACTGTCTTGTAATGAATTTATTTCTGTTTGTTTGTTTTAATAATATTGCTTATACAGACACGTTTTTATTGAATTATGGTTTTTACCCTTAACGTGGCTGAATAGTTGTGTAATTCTGTGATCAAGTGGTTTTCTGTGATCTAATTGGCTGAGCTGGAGAGACCATAGTTTGTACCATAATTTTTGTAAATTGTGTTGATATTTGGCAGTTCAAATTTTGTGAGATTTTGAGTTGTTTATCCTTCTTGTTTGTTGCTTCTGCGTGAACGTTTTGAATGCCAATTAGTGATTTTGTAGAATTGATTGAAGACTGTGTTTGAATTAAATCATCCATGTATGGGAAATAGACTTTAGGGGGAGTTTTCAGTAGCTTTGGGGGGGGGGTGTAAGCGATTCATTGAGCCATTGATTTTTTAGTGGTTAATCATTAGGTGGCAGTAAGAGTTTATTTTTGCAATGGCTTATGTCATTTGAACTGTAGTAGGCAGCAAAAAGATTAAATTTATTAAGTTGTTAACATTTTTATCTAACATGTCAAATGAATAACCACTAATATGGCAATAGAGCCAACAGGGAGCAACGCTCGAAGCGAAGGCTGTGTAATATAAAAAAATTGATTGACCTTCCCTCCCCCCCCCCCCAGAAAACACAAACATAATAAAAACAAGGGAAGAAGACAACCCCAAAATATGACAAGTTAGGGCCGAGGAGGGGCATAAGAGACTACTCCCTTGCGATAAATTCCCAATGCTATACTACAAAAACATTAACATAACATGAGCTGCCATAAGTTATTATCAGCAATGCGCATGTGCTATTAATTCAAGATTGTGTTTTTGATGTCAGTAAATTTTTTGTCACACCTTGTGTGAAAAAAAAAACAGAGACAACACTAAGAACAACACTGAAAAATTAACCTCAGAATAGCAGGCCTATTAAATTTCTTTTCTATTTGCCCCGTGTGCTCTTTAAACAAATATAAAGCCACTAACAACAATACTGGAAAATTAACGTCAGAATAGCCTAATAAATTTATCTTGTATTTGCTGTCTGTTTCACTTAAACATGAATTTAGGAAAGCCCCCCTAGATTTTATTTCTCTCCCACCCCTATTTTGAAAATCTGTTTTTGGTATTTTCGTTAAACGGTTCGAAAAAAAGTGAAACTGTCCCGTCCTTGGATTTTGAAAAACACTTCTTTTTGTGTCTTCATTTAAAAACAGAAAAAAGGAATTACATAATACACACGTATTAGGTATTACTTCAAAACGTATTACGTATTACAAACGTATTTCCTGTATTACCGAAAATTTATGGAAGCATCTGCACAATTTATAAAAAAAAATGGGCCTTTTGGACGAAAAGCCCCTCTAAATTTAAAAAGATACCTTTTTTGGTATTGTCGTTGGTAAAATGGAAAAAAATGCCCCTTCCCCTAGATTTTGCCTAGGTTTGCCGTATAATGGTCAAATCGTAAAACACGTACAAAGCGAAAAACTGTGCTTAAGTCTATTTTGAACTTACAGTGGCTATCTGAAGACCTTTCTAGTATAGCCTATAGACTTCTGGTTATGCTCTGATTATGCCTCCCATCTCCATTTCCTCGTCAAACCGCAAAACATGTACAAAAAATTGTGCTTAAGTAATTGTATTTTTAATGTATAACGGCTATATAATGGCCTCGTTTAGAATTGAATCCCCCGTTTCTTCGGACATTGAAATCCGATTTTGCCTGATCGAAGAGAATTTTAGTGATGTAATGTTTCTCTTTCCAATTACCTGTTCATGTACCGTTGTTACAGTTAAAAATATAGAGTTTATACATGGAAAGATTTTGTATTTTGATGTATGTGAACGTGTTGATGAATGTGAAGCTGCTGGTAAAGCTTTTATATTTTATAAAATTTATGTCCCAGTCAGAACACAAAAAAACTAACAAGTAAATTATATTCTTTACATTTTGGGACATCGAGACCGTGTAAATGACGTTAAGTTTATCGATTTTCTATTGAAAAACTAATTTTTTCATTCAAAGGTGTTAGGTTACTTGATGGGAATTTTAGAGGAGTAGATAAAAGCTCGGTACTTACGTGTTATCCCGACCACACTTAAGAATTTGATCTGTTTGAAACGAGTTTTTCTGTGTGCACCTTCAGATAATCAGCTTAGTCAAAGTAAGATAAACTACTGTGCAGGTATATTTTAGTGAAATATTTAATATGAGGCTATAAGCTAGTAAGCTTAAGTATTCAATATAATGTGTTCTGGGCGGCCCGCTTTTCATAACTCTCTGTTGTAGCTCCCATAATTTTGCTAAACTATTATATTTTCGTCAGATTTTGGTGTATTTCTTTATGATTAATCTAACCTCACTTCTTGAGTGTGGTTGGGATAACACGTAAGTACCAATCCTTCTTCGTTTTTTACTGTTAAACCTTAGAGATCCCGAAAAGGAGTATTTTTTGGATTTGAAAGTGTGGCCATCTACTTTTACAAAGCAATTTCTGTTTGTGGTATCGTTGAGTTCGATATCATCCCTGACAGGTTATTAAAAAATATAACGAGAAGTTGGTCGTATGAGGCAAGGCCGCATCAGGGGGGGGTGAAGTAGTCGGTTTGACCCTCCCCTCCCCCGAAATTTTTGTCTTACCCGTAAAAAACGTAACAAAAATGAATATATTTTTTTCACGCGTTGTTTTAAAGTTTTTTTATATGCCCCCTCCCCCACCCCCCAAAAAACGTCTTTTTTAACACTCCCCTGAAACAAAATCCTGGATACGGCCCTGGTCTTAGGAATAGTTTTATCATTTGTAAAACGTCATAAATTACTAAAGCGCACTTGGTCGGATTACTTCCTAAAGGTGTGATTGATTGCGCTGCAAATTGACCGAATTTTCTAGACCGCTCAATTTGTCTATCGTTATTAGAAGAAAGTGTTTCAGTTCACCTATGGAGTTGGATTTTTCAGGCACAAATTGTGTAATTAAGCAATATTTCGTCCGGTCGTTTGTCGTGTAATCATAATACTTGCTGGAATTTGAACTTTTTGCGAATACTGAAATAAGACAGAGTTTTAGATATTTCTTTGTCGAACAATTGATGCCTGAAAATCCATAGCTGAAAGTCAGTATAAACCGATTATTCTAATTATCTTTTTGGCGTCAGGTCACAAATATGTAGAGAAAAATGTATTTATTTTAAAAAAATGTATTTATTTTAGTCAGTATACGCCGATTCCTCTAATTATATCCTCTGGCGTCAGGTTACAAATATGTAAAAATAATGCATTTATTCAAATTGTAAAGAGGGGTAAATTTGTCGCTTTTTTCTATTTCTTCGATGAAAATAAAAAAAGGTATTTTTCAATGAAAATGTCCCCTTCCCCCAGTTGATGCCACTGATTACGCTTTGGTATGCTTTAAGCAAACAACCGTTTAAGCCATAATATACTTATGTTCTTATGTTATACTTATGTACATATGCTCTAACGCTGGTATTTTGCGAGTTTCCATAAAGAATCCCCCATAAAATTAATGCAAAAAATGTGTATTTTGATTTCTGTTTAGAATTCCAAATTAACTATTTCAAATGTATTGTTGTTAGCTTTGGCATGATTCCAAAAAAGCAAGTCAGCATTTTTCTCACTCCAAGATGATTGTAAGGTTATTGATTTTTTTTTTCATGAAACATTAATTATTTCTTATTCAGAAGGTATTATGTTGCATAACGGAAATCATTTAGAATAATAGAAAAATTAAATGTCTGTTCCTTTTTCTTTCTTTTTTCATTTTTATTAACCAAGAGTTTTAATAAGGCTAATTTTTAAAAGTTTTATAAAGTTTTATAAGGAAGTTTTACTTTGGCTAAATCTCTAATACAATGATTTATCTTTGGCTATGTAAGAACTTAGGAACTAACCAGCAATGCCCATTTATTACGTATTATCTGGTTTTAGGATGAAAAAAATTTGATTAACATTAACTTCAGTCACAATGATATTAATTAAGAATTGGGATTAATGAATAAAGGAAATTTATATAAAAAAAATAAACATTGTTCTTGAAGCTAGTTTGAAGAATTATTAATTTTTATTGTGGCTTTTGGTTCAAAGATATTTCAATTTTCAAGAAAAATGCAGATCCTCCACTTGAGAACAGCTTAGCAAATAGTTTTCGGCAGTAACTTGGGCTGAAAAAATTACGAAAAAATGGAAAACGTCCTTTTGCATCGATCATTGGTTCTTTTGTTATAATTCTGGGAAAAAAAAATCATCAATTGCATGACAACGAAAAACCAGAACACAGAGAAACAGAGAGAATACTTGTAGGAAACCTTGTGACTCAGAAACTTACCGTTGTTTTGTACAGGAGCTTATAAGAAGGTTGAAAATGTTAGATACGACCTTTAACTGTGGCAGAGACGTGGCTCCTTATTTGGAGCTAATGCTGTGAAAAATATCTTAGGAAACCCGAAACAAGTTAGATTTTAAGCAGGTAGAATAATGCAAATAGAATTGAATTAAAGATAATATAGATAATACGGAATTTGATGTTACTGGCAGTATAAGGAATATAATAAAAAAAAATGCTGAAAAATAGATAGAAAGATAAAAAGAATAGATAGAATAAAGAATTCTATTTTAAGATTTATGCGGATGACAAGACAATAAAGGAAATCTAACTACTATTTTATAAAATATAGACAATAAAGAATATAATATGTATTATATAAAAATTATAAAATCAATATAGATATCAATAAGGAATATTAATGTTTTCGCATATTTCAGTATTCATACAAAATCCTCCCTTAGAGAAGGATGGCGGTCTAAGAATGATTCCAATAATTTATAACTTGAAAAATTTATTTTATAACTGGAAAAAAGTATTTGATGATCCTTGCTTTAGTTTGTAAACATCGCAAGGAAATGATTATATTTAATTTATGTGATATTGTGTACAATGGCTCAAAAATGGTACAATACAGTTGTGATAAAACTAAATACCGGTGAATGGCTACAATACAAATGTTAATTAAATAATTAATTGATGTATTGAACGCACGTGGGTTAATCTCTTTAATGCTGAACGCATATTTATTAAGAGATATAAGAAAATATGTTAAAAAACAGGATATGTCGCGTTTGATTCCGCCTTATAATGGGACGCCAATTCCCTTCAATGTCGAATCATTTATGTGTGTTCAATTTTTTAATAGGTTCGACCGTGGTAATTCAAAAGATAGTATATATTGGCTATGGTTGTTGTATTGGCTACGTTTTCGCTAAGATGGTATGTTGTATTGGCTATGGCTGTAAACTTCAGGTTCGTTTTTATACAGAAAACTAAAAAAAAAAAAGTGTGAAACCAATTAGCTAAATGCTGCTAGCTCAGATGGTAGTATCTGATTAATAAGAGTCCCGATCATAGGGCCAAGGGTTCAAGCCCACACATGGTGTGTTTTTGTTTGTTTTTTCGTCGATATAAGGCACATATGGTGAGAATATATTCTTTTTGGCTAATAATTGCATTTGTGAAGCGAATAAGTCGATATTACACTTTTTTTTCTCTTCCTCTTTTTCTGTCTTTCTAAATCTGACAAGTTTTACTGCTAGCATGTTATAAACTTTACAAGAAAGCGATAAAAGAAAATGTTTTGCCTTTTGCAAATGTTATTTTTGAAAGTTGAATTGTGCAAGAAAATTTTTTATCCGACTAAAATCCAAAACTCCTATTCCTAATTGTTTCTATAAAATATTTTGTCGTAATTTACGATAAAACATAAACTATTTTTTAAGAACTACAAATTTTAAAATATCTTGAGCACTTGGAGTACTAGGGACACAAAACTAAAAAAAAATTGCCTCTGGACTCATCTTGGGCCTGTTGATACCTCAAAACCGTGGTCCAAGATATTTCTTCTGTTTGTAATGCACTTTTTGAGGCAGTATTTTTGTCAGTGTTGTCACGTTAAACCATGAAAATAAATAAAACAAACTAATTAGTTGTATTTGACAATGCTTTTGTCTATAAAAAGGTCAAGCATTAATAATCTGTTGCCTCCTGAAGACAACTATACCAGCATATGAATGCTATATCTTAAGCTGCTTGGTACCATATGTTTTTAGCTTATTTTTTGCAGATTTTTCATCATTTTTTTTTTTTTAATTTGGCATCTGCTACAATCAGAAACTGCACTACTGTATATGTTGGTGTTTTTCATTAAAAACAGAAATATCGATCTTCCCTAATTTTTCAAATATATTCTGTAAGTCAACCAATCAAATAATCGGAATTCAATTTCCTGGTCTTAAAAAAACAGATTCGATAAATAGATCATGGGCCTTGAATTAAAAAGATGCGGCTATATCAAGTTTGACCACAGGTCCCATATAACGTCTTTTGAATTACCACTCCCGAATTATTCGTTGTTTTTGTGTTGATATAATATTACTTAGAAAGACAAACATGATCTACCTCATCTTTTAAGCATAAATAGTTGATTCTTAAAAATGTAAAGTATCAGACTAAAACATAACAAATCCACTTACAGTTTTTCAAAAATAAAATTACAAAATAAGAGGTAATTCGTCAATTCGTCTGTTGTGGTTTGAAGAGGAACATCTTTTCTGAGCGGCCAAAGATTTGATATATATATATATATATATATATATATATATATATATATATATATATATATATATATATATATATATATATATATATATATATATATATATATATATATATATATACATATATATATATATATATATATATATATATATATATATATATATATATATATATATATATATATATATATATATATATATATATATATATATATATATACATATATATATATATATATATATATATATATATATATATATATATATATATATATATATATATATATATATATATATGTTTATATATATGTATATACATACGTATATTTTATTTATTTGAAATTTCGTCAATAAAAAAGGCATGTAGTGGACATAGTTTGCTGATAGTTCTAATGTTAGAGGGTTCTGACGTCTCACTTATCGGTGGTTATGGGCCTGAATGGATCATGGTTTTGTAATATGGAATTGCTGATTTTTAATTCGATTTCTGAATTATGTTTATGTGAGGTTGAGAGATTTATTTTATTGTACTTTTGATGTATGAATATTAATAATAAATGAGAATATTAATTTTATTTCTTGCTAAATGTTAGTATTTTCAAACGAGAATAACAACTAAAGAAGGGAAATAGAGAAGAAGGGAGAACAGAAATTGAAGAAAGAAGACGAAAATAATAAAACTCAAAAACTAATGTTTTTACTTTTGACTCCTTACGTAATTTTTTACTTTTGAAGAAGGCCATTAATAACTTAGGCACTATTATTATTATGCCTGCTTTATTGTGTTGCGGAGCAATTGTGTTGCGGAGCAACACTACTGCTTTCGTAGTTTTTTTTTGTTTTTTTTTGTTTTTTCCACCGTGATCAGCGACCTGTAGCTCCGAAGTGGTAAGAGTTAAAAATTTGAGATTTTTCAGAGGGAAGGGAAACGTGAAACAGAGTAAAAAAGTTCCAGAGAAGTTCCTAAAATTTCTAACAGTTTTCCATAAAAAAAAAATAAAACCGTTTTTTTCTTAGAAACTGTGCGTTCGATGTTTGGCGTCAAGTTAAGACGACCCTAGCTTCGGAAATAAACTTGTTAGAAATACAGTTATGCTGAACTCATGTAGAACTTTCATTTGTCTCTTCGAGAACCGGAGCACAAAATTCCGTAGCTCTTACAGATTTCCCGGAAATAATTCCGGAAAAGTCCATCTCGTTCCGATTTTTTTTGGAATTTTCTCAAATTTTCGATTTTGATGTTTCTTATATTTTTATCGAGTAGTGCTATGAAAAGTATGCAAGAAGAAGTGAAGTGTTTTTTATACCAAGTTGCTTCGTTCTCTTAGAAATAATTTCCGAAGTTTCGACGTTCTAGAGGTAACTTCGGTTCTGGGCCAGCTAGAATTTTTTTTTTCTCGTTTATTTCTGGACCAGCTAAACATTTTACCAAACTCAGTTTAGTAGGAGCTCGAAATAAAACCATATTAAAGATGCTTCAAGATAACAATCGAAGCCGCATTAGAAAAATGTCCTCTGAAGGACATAAAGGAGACTGTTGCTCCGCAACTGTGTCCCGTAGGGCACAGTTGCACGTGTTGCTCCGCAACTGTGCCCTAAGGAATAGGGCACAGTTGCTGCAACACTTCCCGTTGCACAGGCAACGGAGGTCTAGTTTCTTATTATTTTTTTAGCCATTTATGAGAGGAAAGGGGTGAATTTAAAGTCATTTTTAAACCTGGGCTTAAATCTATTTTGATAATTTTCTAGGGATATTGCTCTCTCCCTCACTAGTACGACCATGGTTGCAAGGAAAAGCAGATCAAGTAAGTTATAAAAGGACGAAACATTTTTGATCAACTTAGTAATCAGAGTCGTCGCAGTTCAGTTTATTCTTTTTCCCGGCCACTTTTCTTAGATTTGGGGTTCGTAAAAACAGAGGTGGGAACGATTCGATTGGGGAATGAAACTTACAGGGTTCTGTTTTAGGGCCAAAACTGACCAAGCGGTAAAGGCTAAGTCCCTTGGTCAGTTAGAGAAATTCCCTGGGAGGCATTTGGTTATGAACCACTTTAAAAGAAGTGTATTCCTTTAGGACTTTCTCTCTTTTTTTTACAAAGTTCGCCTGTTTTTTCTTAGAGGAGGGCTGAAGAATGGGTCCGTTGGACCAGGTTCAAGGGATTTTCCCTCTCATCTTGTGTTTAGTTATGCATTTTGAATTGAGGATAACTACCATTTAGTTGGGAGAATTATCTTCATTAAGTCATACTGTTTTTAATTGAATGTTTGTAAAAATTGAGGAGCAAAATTAGATACCCTTGCTTTACCCCAAGAATCTCGTAGCCCGAAATATAGTGACTGGTAACAGCTACTTACGCCTGTCTTCTCACTTGCGCTTTCTACAAAATTATTGTTGAATGCTCTTATATCCTGAATATTATACGTAGATGAAATGAAAATATATAAATGACGTGTAAAAAATTTAATTGAAGACAAAAAACGGACACAAATTATTGATGCTTATTCAGATTTCTCACTTGAAAGTTTTTGCAAACCTCAAGACCCATTCTATCAGTTTTCTTTTATATGATTTGGCTTCCTAAAGGTTGACGATATTCAATGACATTGTGAGGGTGGAGCATTATCCAAGCGCAGGTGGGGCCAGCAGTATCCAATTTATCGACAATGCGTGGGCGTGTTAGTTTTGTTAGATTACCAATGTCATTGAGGAGCACTTCGGTCCATGTATTTTGCCAGGAGTTGGAAATCTGGTGAAACCTAATAGGTAACCTGTGGTCCAGAGGTCTGTGTTTAAAATAACAAATATAGTTTACAAAAGGTGAGTTTCTTTGGATGTCGCTGATATTTGTATCTTTTAATCTTTTTTAAGTGCGTTGAGGGTTGTATCGAGGATTTTTGCTCGGGGATGGCTGGGTTACAAAAAAAATGCGTGCCTATAGCTCACGCATCCAAAACGTGAAATCAGCGTAATTTCAAAGTTTTCCCTTGAGAATTGTTTGTGCCTTTGAGTGATTAAAAAAAAAGCGGGGTTTTGTTCGTAAAGTATTGGGATCCAAAATCATACCTTAGCGAAAAGAGCGAAGTATTTCAGAGGGGGTATCCCCCACATCCCACCACTGAAAATTCCCACAGAGAAAATTTGCCTCCCAAAAACAGTCTTTTTACTTCCCAATAACAAATGCTACATGTCAGCAATAAAGTTTTTATTAACTGAAATTAGGGAATGACACTAAAACTAAAAACGAACAGAAATTATTCCGTATATGAAAGGTACTGTTTGCTCCTCAACGCCTAAAAACTTGGGACAAACAGTCGAACTTTAGCGTAAAGAGCAAGGTTTTCAGGAGGGGGACACCTTTCATATATGGAAGGGGTAACCCTCCTCCACACAGAAATCTTTTTCGGTGAAATTTCATCCAATGTAAAGTAACCCCCCCCCCCGTCCAATTCCCTGTAGATAGTTCCATCCTCGCTGAGAATCCTGCCTCCCTGTAAAATTGCTTGCGGATATTTCATCCTGAAAAATTCTTCTTAGCTTTCTTTCATTTTAATAAGACTTTAATCTCTAATCAGTTTCTGGATCACTCCAGAAATGCCCCCTTCCGTGTAAATTATTTCCCAGAAACCAAAACACGCGGAAAATAGCCCCCAGATAATTCCACCGGAACATCTCCACACGAAAAATTGGCAGAAACCGTAATACTTTCGGGACGGTACTGATGTTTTCAATAATTCAGTATTTGTTATTAAAATATTTATAATATTCAATACTGCCACTACTATCAACTCATCGCAGCACCAAACCGCCCGAGACCATTGACAAATTTGGGCTATATATTTGCACATTAGAGGGTGGAGGGGCTAAGTATAGCGGGTCTGCATGAAAAATGTGTTAGGTACAATTATTCTGCATGTTATGAAATGAGAATTGTTTTCTGACTTCAATCTGTCCAAATATTTTACCCCCCTCCTTATGTGCCAAATGTATAGCCCAAATTATATACTTCCCATCTATTATGTCACTTGTCTGTGTCTTGTCTCGCGAGAAGCTGAAAGAAAGAAACGATGACACCGGTTTGTTCTCGAGTTTTACACAGTGTAAACTTGGGTGAGTGGCACATAACACACAAGTACCAAAATTCCTTCCCCCTTCGGAAATAAAAAAAGCGAAACTTAAATAAAATTCTCAGATTTGGAAAGCCTTATTTTCCATGGAGGGTATCCTTGGTGGTATTTTCCGTGGGGGGAGGGGATTTTCCTCGGGGAGGGGGGTGACGCCTAAGACCATGAGGAGGATACCCCCTAACCAATAATTCGCTCTTCATGCTAACATTATTTAGAATTTTCAAAAAGCTTCTTATTCTTATTTGACGAACCTTGTGTTCCACTTGTGATCAAACAGTTCGTGGTAACGAACTGTAGTAAGGAGCGACCCGGCTCAATAGTAAACGAAACTCTAAAAAACGGAATTTTGATGCTAAAAGATACATCAAAATAATCGAATTTTCATGCTGATTTTAAATGACTTTAAAAATTTAGTCTTACTCATCAAAAGTTACGAGCCTGAGATAATTAGCTTTGTTTTGGAAAATAGGGAGAATCACCCCCTAAAAGTAATAGGATTTTAACGAAAATCAAACCATCATATTCAGCGTATTAGAGAACTCTACTGTAGAAGTTTGAAGCTCATACCTGCGAAAATGTGGAACTTAGTATTTTTTGCCAGAAGACCGATCGCGGGGACGTGTTTATTTGTTATTTTTTTTCCCAGAGGTGATCGTATTGACCTTGTGGTCCTAGAATGTTGCAAGAGGGTTTATTCTAACGAAAATGAAAAGTTCTAGTGCCCATTTTAAGTGACCGAAAAAATTGGAGGGCACCTAGGCCCCCTCCCACGCTTATTTTTTCCCAAAGTCAACGGATCAAAATTTTGAGATAGCCATTTTGTTCAGCATAGTCGAAAAACATAATAACTATGTCTTTGGGGCTGACTTAATCCCCCACAGTCCCCTGGGGAGGGGTTGCAAGTTACAAACTTTGACCAGCTTTTATATACAGTAATGGTTTTTTGGAAGTGTACAACCTTTTCAGGGGGATTTTCGGTTGGGGGTGAGGGGGGATGAGTGGAGGGGGCTACGTAGGATGATCTTCCCTTGGAGAAATCTGTCATGGGAAAAGAGAAATTCCATGAAGGGGGCGCAGGATTTTCTAGCATTATTTAAAAAAAAAAACAATGGAAAAATAAATGTGAAAAAGTTTTTTCCACTGAAAGTAAGGACTAGAATTAAAACTTAAAACGAACAGAGATTATTACGCATATGGGGCGTTCATTTCTTCCTAAATACCTCGCTCTTTACGCTAAATTATTTTTAGTAATTTCAACTATTTATTCTACAGCCTTTGTGATTCAGGGAATCTTAAAGAATTAGGACAAAGTTAAAGCTTTAGTGTAAAGAGCAAGATATTAACGAGGGGGCAAACCCCCTCATATACATAATAGAAATATACGAATATAGAAGTTCGTTACGTAAGTTAATTTGTAAGTTACGTATATTTTTTACTAATAAAAACATTCGATAAAGATTAAAAATTCTAGTTGCCTTTTTAAGTAATCGATAAATTGGAGGGCAACTAGGCCTCCTCTCCCTCCCTTTTTCTCAAAATCGTCTGATCAAAACTAAGAGAAAGCCATTTAGCAAAAAAAAAATTAATGCGAGAATTTCGTTTTAATTATTCGTTTACGGAGAGCCAAAATCAAACGTATTAATTTAAAAACCTTCAGAAATTAAATAAAAAAAACAAGTTTTTTTAACTGAAAGTAAGGAGTGACATAAAAACTTAAATCGAACAGAAATTACTTCGTATATGAAAGGGGCTGTTCCTTCCTCAACGTCCCGCTCTTTATGCTAAAGTTATTTACTGTTTTATAAAGGAAAATTGAGAGAAAGAGTCAAAGTTTAGCGTAAAGAGCGGGGCGTTGAGGAAGGAACAGCCCCCTTCATACACAGAGTAATTTGTGTTCGTTTTAAGTTTTAATGTCACTCCTTACTTTCAGTTAAAAAAAATGTTTTGTTTTTTTCATTTAATTCGCAAAGGATTGGGATACATAGTCATACTTTAGCATAAAGAGCGAAGTATTTAAGAGGGTTTAACGGAATTTTAAAACATTTCTTAAATTTCAGTGGTCATTCTGTGTGGGATCTGCTTTTTTTTATTATTTGAGAATGATCTTTTGATGATCTTGACGACGGATTTCAATTTGATTTTAGAATGGACTTTGTCTAATTTGTTTCACAAAATTAGTCATATGCTCGACGACGAACAGTTTCTTTTAAATTTTATTTTAGAGAATAACTTTAATTAATTTTGAATTCAAGAGCCTTAACACTAAAAAAATTAGGATAAAAAGTGAGCTTGGTCAGATCGTGCTCTAAAGGTGCATTTATAATGCACCTTTATAATGCACCCACAGCAGTACCACCTTTTAAATTTTTTAATATTGACTTAATCTCTTGGCCATTCACATCACCCACTAAATCGTAATCATGTTCCCTCATGGGATAAATAACCATCTCTGGGGTATGCGCTACCTCCTGAAGATTTGCACAATCACCTTCTAAATTATTTAGGTAATCAGGCCATGAATCAGCTTCCGGAACAGCCTGGGTATTAACATTTCCCCTTCCACTATCATTCTCAATATAGCCCCAAAACTTTTTAAAGTCTTTATTTCTAAAATCATCAGCAATGTCCAGTTTCTTCTTATTCTCGTACTCTTTTTTTTTTCTTTTTATTAATTCTTTTATTATATTCTTTTATTATATATATATATATATATATATATATATATATATATATATATATATATATATATATATATATATATCTATTCACAGGTGGGACACAGGGACACAACTACAATGGCGCGTAACTAATATGGATATATTAGTTATATACGAATATATGGATATAAAATATACGAATATAGAAGTTCATTACGTAAGTTAATTTGTAAGTTACGTATATTTTTTACTAATAAAAACATTCGATAAAAATTAAAAATTCTAGTTGCCTTTTTAAGTAATCGATATATTGGAGGGCAACTAGGCCTCCTCTTCCACCCTTTTTCTCAAAATCGTCTGATCAAAACTAAGAGAAAGCCATTTAGCGAAAAAAAAATTAATACGAGAATTTCGTTTTAATTATTCATTTATGGAGAGCCAAAATCAAACGTATTAATTCAAAAACGTTTAGAAATTAAATAAAAAAAAACAAGTGTTTTAACTGAAAGTAAGGAGTGACATAAAAACTTAAATCGAACAGAAATTACTCCGTGTATGAAAGGGGCTGTTCCTTGCTCAACTTCCCGCTCTTTACGTTAAGTTATTTACTGTTTTATAAAGTAAAATTGAGACAAAGAGTCAAAGTTTAGCGTAAAGAGCGGGGCGTTGAGGAAGGAACAGCTCCCTTCATACACAGAGTAATTTCTGTTCGTTTTAAGTTTTATTGTCACTCCTTACTTTCAGTTTAAAAAAAAACTTTTTTTTCATTTAGTTCGTAAAGGATTGGGATACATAGTCATACTTTAGCATAGAGAGCGAAGTATTTAAGAGGGGGCATCCCCCACATGCCACCACTGAAATTTTCCCAAAAGAAAATTCGCCTCCCTGAAAAATGTATGTTTACTTCTCAATAACAAATGGTACGCGTAAGCAATAGGCTTTTCTTTTTCGAATTAAATAAAAAAAAAGTTTTTTTTTCTAACTGAAATCGAGGAACGACGGACAATAATAGTGACAACCCGGGCTATAATTAAAAACTAAACGGAAAAATAACAGTTAAAGGAGGAACGATGTCTCAGGTCTTAGCAATATCAGATAGAAAGGAAGGTAACAACAAAACAATCGACGCCGTAATAGGAGGATACGCCGTAGACCAGTGGTTTCTAAACTTTATTTTACCGCGGCTCCCTTAAAAATATTTGATGATATGGAGCCTTCCTTCCATTTTATAAAAATGATATAGGCACGATAATTTGTAGTACTACAAAATTTATTAAGGTAAACTATTACAAACGAAGAAATGAATAACAATTTTAAATTACTGTCTTTTAATGAGATGGATGTGCTTTCCTGTAATTATCACAAAGTCTGTCAAATGTCGGTGTCAATGATGAGATAGCTACACGAAGCTCACCTTCTGCAACCAAACGAGTACAATATTTCAATTTCGTTTCAGCTAATGCAGAAAATCCTGTTTCGTACAAATAAGATTTTGCGAACAGCAGCAATACTTTTGAAGTTTTATTTGACAAAATATTATATTCACTCCTCATTTTGATTTTGTTCGGTAAAAATTGCGGTTTCCACTTTGACCTCATGTATTCTCTGAATCACTAGTGGCACGACATAGCCATCGTACATCAATCTAGTACACAAGAGAGGCGTATAAGTAGCTTCCATACCGTCACTTAGCTTTGTAAATAATCTAACTTATAACATACTCTTTTATATAGTTTGTAAATTTTGTTATTTTAAAAAAAAATGGTTTAAGTTCTTTACTCATATATTCAAACAGTTCAAGGTAACGAACTGTAAGTAAGGAGCGATGCGGCTCAATAGCAACCGAAACTCTAAGAAACAGAATTTTGATGCTAAAAGATATATAAAAAAAATTGGATTTTTATGCTGATTGTAAAGTTTCATCAAATTTAGTCTTTGTCATCAAAAGTTACGAGCCTGAGAAAATTTGCCTTATTTTGGAAAATAGGAGGAAACACCCCTTAAAAGTCATAGAATCTTAACAAAATCACACTATCGCATTCAGCGTATCAGAGAACCATAAAGCAAAAATTTCAAGCTCCTATCCGCAAAAATGTGAAATTTCGTATTTTTTGCCAGAAGACAGATCACGGGTGCGTGTTTATTTGTTGTTTTTTTTTTCCAGGGGTCATCGTATCGACCAAGTGGTCCTAGAATGTCGCAAGAGGGCTAACAATGGATACATCAAAAGAATCGAATTTTGATGCTTGTTCAAAATGAGTAAAATTTATCAAATTTAATGTTACCCATCAAAAATTACGAGCTTGAGATAATTTGTCCAATTTTGAAAAAGGGGGAAACACCCCTTAACCATCAGGTGATCTTAATGAAAATAACACCATCAGATTCAGCATACCAGAGAACTTTACTATAAAGGTTTCAAGTTCCTATGAACTAAAATTTGTTTGTTTTTTTGCATTGTTTTTGCCAGAAGAAAGATCCCGGATGCAGGTGTTTTTTTTTTTTTTTTTTCAGGGGTGATCTTATCGAACCAGTAATCACAGAAGAACGGAGGAGGGGTCATTTTATCAGAAATAAAAAGCTCTAGTGCGCTTTTTATGTCACCAGAAAGGTTGGAGGTCAGCTAGTCCCGCCCCTTATACAAAGTCGCCCGATGAACATTCTGGGCTAGTAATTTTTTCAGCATAATCGAAAAATCTAATAACTATATCTTTGACGATGAATTGACCGCCCACAGTGCCCGGGGGAAGGACTGCAAGCTATGAACTTTGTCAATTGTTTACACATAGTATTGGATAATGGGAAGCATACAGACATTCTTCAGGGGGATCTTATGGTGGTGAGGGGGGGGGGGGGGGTACGTGGGAGGATCTTTCCATGAAGGAATTTTTGTGGGTGAAGGGAATTTTCTATGGAGGGGGAGACAGATTTTCCGGCAGTGTTTAAAAAACTAAAGTTTTTGAACTGAAAAATAGGAGCAACATTAAAACTTAAAACGAACAGAAATTATTACGTATATGAGGGGTTCACCCTCTCCTCAATGCCTTACTCTTTACGCTGAAGGTTTTCTTAGAAATTTTTAGAAGAGCTTATTTTTCTAATTAAAGGGTCATTAAAGGAGTCATTTTTAAATAACTGGAACAAAAAATCAAACTTTTGCCTAAAGAACGAGATATTAAGAAAAGGACGATCCCCCTCATGTACGTAATAATCTCTGTTCGTTTTAAGTTTTAACGTTACTCCTTACTTTCAGTTTAAAGAACTTGTTTTTAATATTTAATCTTATATAAGAGTTGCTTTGTAGAGTATGCAGTGAGTCCACAAAACATTGGGTGTTATCATTTTAATTAGTGCTAGAAGGTGAGTTTTGTGTCCTGACATGGACTTAGCACTATATGTACTATTACACAATATGCCTCTCTCATTAAATATAAAAAACAATTCAGTAATATTAAAACTTCACTGGACGTGACTATGTAAGAAATGAGTTTTTTTTTTTTTTAAAGAGATAAATCTTCAGTTATTGAAGATTTCGACGATTCTCTTCGACATACTGAAAATATATAATTAAATAGGTGGTTTTAGCTGGATCAGCTCCTTCTTCAACTTGTAAAATGAATTCTGAATTTGAAGTGCGTATTCGAGAAACTAATTTATCGCCTAGATCGTCTTAATAATTTTCGCCTAAAAGGACTATCTAGCGGCATCTATAAAATCTTGCCAAATTTATTTCAAGATGGTAATCTAGCATTTGTTTAGCCTGGCCAGTAAACCCCGTCAATCTCGAAAGGGTTAGGATATTTTGCGTGACTGCGTAGTTTTAATTTCATTTGATAATTTTATCAATCCTGTCTAATATTCACGCTTCCCCATAGACTAGTTCGTGCCTCTCTAGGGAGGCGCGCCTCCCAGTTTGGAAAATGCTTCCTTAGACGATTGTCCCTCAACTGTCGTGGAAAATCAAATCATAAAAATCGAGAAATGTGTCACATATTTGAAATTATCAATTCTAAGCAATAATAAGGCAAAGCAAAATGAAGTAATAATAAGGTAAAGTAAAATGAAGCAATAATAAGGTAAGGCAAAATGAAGCAGTATTAGGAACGGCGGAAAAGATTTCAAACACAAGCAGTCCTAAGCAGTCCAGAATTAAGCATAAATTTTATAAATCAATAAATATAGCAGATTTAAGCATAGATATCAAACACAGATTTCAAATACAATCTCTAAGCATTCCAGAACTAAGCATAAACTTTACAAGCCAAGAGCAAATTTCATCGAAACCACAACCACAGGAAAATTACGGAATGACAAAAACTGATTTTTAAAACAGTTTAATTTAAAACACTTACCGGTAAATATCAAATCCCAGGTGGGATTTATTTTATGGGACAATAAGTGGACTTTTGCAAGACACGAAGCTGATTACGGCTTAACATACCTGATTACTTAGAAAATACCGACGCAAGAACCACCAATAAAAAAATCCCCATATAAGACCCCTTACCATTTAAGATCATTTGTCATGACCAAATAAAAGAAATGGAAGAACAAGGAGTCATTAAAGAAGGGGCTAGCGAGTTGTGTTTTTCGCTAGTAATAATTAGAAAGAAAGTCAGTATTTAGAGATGCTGCACAGACTTTTGGGCGTGAACTACAGTTACAGTAAATGATTTTATGAATTTACCACAAATAAATACGATATTAAATTCACTTGGAGAATCCCAATACTACACTAGTTTTAACCTGATTGCAGGATATCGGCAAATAGCCTTAGACCCATAAACAAAATACCAGGCAACAGTAATTTTAGACTATGGAAGAACGTTCCTGTTTGAACGCATACCTTTTAGCTTATTATTTAGCTCCAACTGTTTGAGCCAACTAATGAATTTAGTAATGAAAGGTGATGAACAAGGGAAAACACAGGATTCGATGCAAATAGAAAAAAGAGATACTTTAGCTTATTTAGATGATGTAATAATGTTCACAGAGAAATAGAAGACTATTCAAATGGGCTTAGAAGAATACTAGAAAAATTTGCAAAAAGCAGGGTTAAAACTAAAACCAGAAAGGCTAAAAGTTGTGTTACCAAAATTGGTCTTCTTCAGACATTAATTAAATCAAGGTACTCTTTCGTCAAATACAGAAAAATTCACAGTGATAGAGCAGTTAAAACCGCCAAAGGATCAGAAAAGCTGTATGTTATTCATCTATTTCAGGCGATATATAAAATATTAAGCTAAGCCTACAAGCAATCCTTGTGCTGACAAATCCTTAAGAAAAATTAGGCAAATTTCAATGCCCAATGGTCACTATCGAGGCACTCAAGAAGACACTATTGAAAGCTCCGGTGCTAAAAATTACCGGACTTATCCCAAGAACTATGTTTACAAACTGACGCATCAGCCTACGGAACTGAAGCCGTACTACTAATTGTAAATTCTTAGGGGGTGGAATCAATTATCCAATTCGCCAGCCGCTCTTTAACAGAGCCAGAAAAACAATATTCGATGGTTGAGAGTGAATGCTTGGCAGTTGTAGTTTTCACCGAATATTTTCGCCAATTTTTGCGCGCTAAAAAGTTTACCTTACGCGTAGATCAAAAATCGATAATTTGGCTAGATACTATGTAAAATACTTCAGCGAAACTGACAAGATGGATTCACGCAAGCGCATAATCCTTTACATATAAAAGGTAATATATAAAATATAAAGGAATAAATAAGGCATAAAAGCTGTTTATATAAAGGCAATATATTTATATATAAAAGCACCTATAATCCTGTATATATAAAAGGCCGTACAAATATCTTGCCAGATTATCTTCAAGAAACCCAGAAGAAAATAAGAAAATACTTATAGCAATCACCATAAACAGGGGCCTTGTCGATACGATTTTATTGTCAAATGAAAACAGATTGTTACATCAAGAAAAAGATGAATTTGTGCAGCTATGAAATCACTTTTGCTTAATCGGAAAAGAACAACCAGATCATTTCAAACACTTTCTGAAACAGCTAGATTATTTTGATTTTGATTATGGTAAAAAGTCTTTTAATATGATATTATAGATGGCCCCAGGAGTATAGAATAAATAAATTAAAAATTATTCTCGTAATTACAAGGCCAGTAGAGGGAGAAATATTACAAATGTTACATGCATTAAACGGTTGCCACATGAGAAAAGTGAAGACGCTTGGACGAATAAAGGGAAACTTTTATTTTCAAAAAAATGTACTTTCTAGTTCTGCCTCGGGCAGAATTAGGACAACACCCTACCCCAAGCAGAGTAGGAAAATTAATTTCTATAGGTATATGGCGTTCAAGAGGAGGTCTACCAGTTTCCAAAAAAGAAAATCACTGTTTATTATACATAGTGGATCATTTTAATTCATACCTGTACGCTTTTTCAATTAAAGATGAAAGAGGAAGCATCGTAACGAAGGCTTTAGTAAATCGACTATTTCTAGAACATGAAATTTCCCAAAAACCCTATTCAGTGAAAATGGCCCAAGTTTTAGAGCAAGAATGTTAGACGAAGTAAGTGAGTGTTTAGGAATAAAACGCTAGTATCCCTCTAGATAGAATCTGCCAACGAAAAAAATCGAACGTAAGGACAAGTAACTCAAATGTATGCTGGGTATATATGCAAGGCAGCAACCCAATAACTTGTGTGACCATTTACCTTTTGTTGATTTTGCAATAAACACAGCTTATTCAGGTCTTTTAGGCGAACCCCTATTTTTCTCACAACATTTTAGAGATAAAGGAGTTTCTATGTGGTAGATAGAAAATGATAAAACGAATTACAACTTAGATTTCTATAAACAGGAAATGATTATGCGCTTGAAAAGAGCTTTGGATCTAGTTAGGCTGAATTTGGAAAGTACAAAGGCAAATCAAAAGGAAAAATACGAGGAGAAAAGTAGGAATAGGACACAATATGCACTCGGAGATCTTGTATATGCACAAAAAAAACAATGTGGAAGGAACGAAGAAGTTAAAACCGAAATGGGACGGTCCTTTTAAAATAATGAAGCAACTACCTAATAACTTAACATATGTTTTCAAGCACACCGGAAAACAGACTTAAGAAATACTACATCATAAAGGTAAAGAACACGGCATTGGAATTAACAGTCTCTACCGGAGGTGCTGATATCCATTTCTTTGCCTTTCAGCCAGGAAGTGTGATGGCAGGTTAGGGGCCATTCATGGTGTGCTTTCGCACACCCTTGTTTACTTTTCCCAGATTTCTCTAGGTAACCATTTAGAGCTGGATCGAGTCACGCCAATGACCCCCTTTCCAAACAAAATAATTAGGTACACTAGAGCTCGAACCCTCGCCCCCTTGGACAAAGGTTTTTTCCTAAAACCATGAAAATCTGAACCTCTTTTTTGGAGGAAGAAGAAACAGAAGCAATTGGATCCATTGATGCATGATAAAATTTTGGCAATTTTTTTACCTTTTTAGCGACCAAAATAGTTGGGAAGAATGGAAAGAATATTTGACCCGCTCCTGGCTAAAATCTTACGACACAAAACAAGAGAAAATAGATAAGGTTAAATGCCTATCTGACAGTAGTAATGAGACTGATTTAGAAGAAAAACTCCCAAGACAGACGCACTTCCCGAAAAAGCTACAAAATTAACAAAAATACTTACTTGGCCAAAATGTGGAAAAGTAAAATTCACTTATTGCAACGAACATGGTAATGTACAGGAGGATAAACCAAAAGAAGCAAAACATTTTTCCAAATTTCATATGTTAGGGTCACCAGCGGTGCTGACACAGAAATGGTTAGCTGAACGAACACCCAAAATAAGGAAACAGCTGACAGTTGGTGAAGCTGACAACTCTTCTACAGAAACAGACGGGTCTCATCACTCGAAGAAAGCCAGTTTGAGGGAAAAACTGCGAAGAAAGGTTATAAATCCAAAAAGTTATAAATCCGAGAACTCAATAGCCAGTACTGATGTCATATGAAAGGTTACAAATATGTAAAAAAAGGTTATAAATCCGAGAACTTGGCAGCCGGTACTGATTTCGGCTATTGAGGTAGCCAGTAGGACCTTGAGGTAGCCAAGGTCCAACCAAGTAGGACCTTGTCCCAGTGGGGCCCATAATAGAAACTGGGAAACCCTCCCCTGGGGGTCATAATTTCAGGTGGAGGAGGAAGAAGGCCCCTCAAATGTACACTCAGCAGGGCCAACTGCCGTGTTCACGCGTCAGATGAGTTACAAACCTTCTCCCAGTAATGGGTTAAATTGCATGGTGAAGCAGAACACCATCGTGGGAGGATCCTCTATAGGAGGACAACTGCGGCAGGGCGTAAGATCCAGATTTATGGACAACGGCCTCTGTAAAGGGCTGCCTCGACCCTTTTGGGGTACCTGCAAGACTGGGAAACTTGCGGTCAATTTTTCCCACTTGAGGAGTGGCGCCCCTCGAGGAAATTATAGCCTAGTAAACAACACAGCACTCGTACGGGATTCTGATTATTGGATAATTTTCTGGGCTTGGTTTGTTTTGATGGGCGTTTTCGGGCTGAAAAACCTCTTCCTAGCTAATTTATCTACTATGGGCTGCCTCCCCGTAGTAGCATAATATTTGTGGGCATGAATATATAATGAGTCGGAGGTAATAGGCTTGGGACTGTCTGTGCAGGATTTCGACTCTTGTTGATAGAAGAGCATCGCCAAGTGCTGAAAACCATGTTGTGACCAAGATGGGCCCAGGATTGCACAAAGCCTCCAACTTACTGGAGGTCCCAGGGACTTCTTGCTGTCCGGTTCTAAGCCGGCTTAAGCGCTTCGGTGTAGACTTGAGAAGATATGTTGGTCCCCATCCTGCACTGGTATCCGGGATCACTGCTTTTCTTGAGGCCAAAATAATTTCAAAGATTTAAAGAACATGAAAATTGGAACTTGGAATGTTACGACGTTAAAAAATGACTATCGCATCGACATTTTGACTGACGAATTCAGACGGTTTGAACTGGATTTATTAGGAGTTTCAGAAACTCATATCCCAGGGGTAGGAAGCATGAAATTAGGTGACATAGAATTTGTTTACTCAGGAAGGAAGGATGGGGTACATAGACAGGGAGTAGGGCTCATGATGAATAAGGAAGCTGCTAAGTCTTGTTTAATCTGGGAAGGTATTAATAATAGAATACTAATTGCTCATTTTATGACTAAAAAGTTTAGGGTATCAGTTATAGTAGTATATGCCCCCATTGAACCAACTGATGGAGATACTAGTGACTCAGATGAATTTTACTTACAGTTACAGGAGCAAATAGACAGGGTACCAGGTAGAAATATGGTGTTTTTGCTAGGAGATTTTAATGCCCAGGTTGGTAGAAATAGGGATAGATGGTATCCTAGCCTAGGTAATTTTGGTGTAGGAAAAGAAAACAGTAATGGCTATAGGCTTTTGCAATTTTGTAGGTATAACAACCTAGTTATAACCAATACGGTGTTTGGTCACAAAATGGCCCATAAGTTGACATGGTATTCACGTGATGGTAAGACAGCAAACCTTATTGATTATGTTATTGTAAACAGAAGACTAGCAGGATCAATACAAGATACTAGGGTGTATAGGAGTGCCGTTATTGATGTTAAAAGTAAAGATCACCATCTAGTAGTGTCTAAGGTTAATTTAAAGCTGAAATTTCGGAAGAGTAACTCCCTCCCGGAAAGTTATGATGTTGGTAGACTTCAGGATGAAAATTTGAGAAAAAAATTCCAGGAACAGTTGAGTACTAAACTTGAGGGTTTAAAATTTGACAATGGGGAAGATGGATGGAATAATTTCAGAAAAACAATTTGTGAAGTTGCTGATGGTGTCCTAGGGAAGAGTGCTAAGACAGCAACTAGGAATATTAGTGAAAAAGCTTTAGGTTTAATAGAGAGTAGAAGGGGTTTGTATAAGAATTATCTGAGCGATAGGTCGTATGAAAACAAAAGGAATGTAAAGAAAGTGGAGAAAGCATTAAAATATGAACTAAGGAGATGTGAAATGGAGGCGATGGATAAAATTGCTGAGGATCTGGAAGATGCGGCTAGACGGCATAATAGTAAAATATTATACTGGCATGTTAATAAATTGAAAGGGAGTAGCCGATCCGGACTAGTCCCAGTTAAAGATAGAAATGGGGTCACAATTAGTGATAAGGAAAAAGTTAAAGAAAGATGGGTGGAACATTTTGAGAATGTGCTAAACCGAGATACAGTTGCAGGAAAAGATATAGATGAAAAGGAAAAAGTTTGTGATACCTTGGATGTGAAGGAAGATTTGTTTAGTGAGGAAGAATTAGCGACAGTACTAGAAGGATTAAAAAATAATAAGGCCCCAGGTGCTGATAGTATGATTAATGAGTTCCTTAAATATGGTGGCTCTGAGGTTAGGAATAAGCTACTGAAGATTATGAACATGATTTTTGAAAAAGGGGAAGTACCCAATGATTTTAGGAAAACCTTAATTAAACCACTGTATAAGAAAGGTGACAAGAGTGAATGTCGGAATTATCGAGGCATTAGTCTGGTCTCTGTAGGTAGCAAATTACTGAGTAATATGATACTTTTTAGACTGAGACATGCTGTAGACAAAGTTTTAAGGGAAGAACAATGCGGTTTTAGAAAAGGTAGAGGATGTGTCGACCATGTTTTCACTCTTAGGTTAATAATTGAGAAGTCCCTTCGTTGTCAAACACCTTTGGTCCTTAGTTTTATCGATTATGAGCAAGCTTTCGATTCTGTTGATAGAACAGCGTTAACAAAGGTCTTATCGTTATATGGTATACCAGAAAAATACATTAAAGTGATTTGCGCTATGTACGAGAATAATACTGCTGCGGTTAAGGTAGGAAATGAGGTTAGCAACTGGTTTTGTATTAAATCAGGAGTTAAGCAGGGTTGTGTTCTATCCCCCTTTATATGGATCATTTTGATGGACTTCGTCTTAAGGAGCACAGGAAAGGCAATTGGAGACCATGGAATCAAATGGGGAGGAAGAACGCTCCTGGACTTAGATTATGCTGATGATTTAAGCATATTAGATGAAAGTGTGAGCAAAATGAATGAATTTTTAGAGGTTTTACGAGTTCAGGGTGCTAAAATAGGCTTGTAAATTAATGTTAAGAAGACTAAGTCACTAAGGTTAGGAATAAGTGAAGATGAACAGGTGACCTTAGGTAACGAAAAGATTGATCAGGTTGGGAGCTTCAGTTACCTTGGTAGTATTATTAGTAAAGATGGTGGGAGCAGTGAAGATGTTAAAAGTAGAATAGCTAAAGCTCAGGGTGTTTTTTCACAGTTTAAAAAGTTTGGAAGAATAGAAAGATAAGTCTACAAACCAAGATTAGAATATTGGAAGCTACAGTGATGACAGTGGTCAAATATGGCTCTGAAGCATGGACACTCCGAAAAGCAGATGAAAATTTACTAGATGTTTTCCAGAGAAATTGCCTACGGATTGTTCTGGGTACCCGGCTGACTGACCGTATTTCAAACAGTAGGTTGTACGAAAAGTGTGGTTCAATCCCGCTTTCTGGGGCTATAATGAAAGAAAGGTTGAGATGGCTAGGCCACGTTCTACGGATGAAGGATGACAGATTACCGAAGATTGTCCTTTTTGGCCAACCGTCTGGGGCTACACGGAAAGCAGGTCGTCCTTGTCTGGGTTGGGAGGATGTCATAAATAAGGATTTAAAGGAAATGGGAACTTCCTGGGAGGGTATAAAGAGGGAGGCTTTAAATAGATTAGGTTGGAGGAGGAGCGTGCGTAGCTGTGTTGGCCTCAGGCGGCTTGGTGCTGCAGTGAGTTATTAGTAGTAGTAGTAGTAGATTGCTAATGCAAAAAATAAAACTTAAAGAAGAACAAACATTACAAAGCTTTGATGAGGGCACAAAACCAAGATCAAATTCGGAACCGACTTGTTCAGACCAAATCTGAAACCAAAGAAAGACTTGTCAATATTACAAGGAAGAAACGAAAACATTAGGAATTCCTAGCACGGAATAACTGTAGCGAACTGAGATAGGAAGAGCAAGCAATGATCCAAGCAGTTTAATAATTCATTGAATTAATATTGATTTATGGAAAAAACTGACAACTTTTTTATTACCTTACGTGCTAATAAAGTCAAAGTTTTCCTCATAATATATAAATATTTCCTTGGTAAAAATCATATAGTGTAAAGTTAATATACCCAGCCCCTGGGCAAGAAATTTGTCTCCGAAACCAAGCAAAAATATGTCGCGGTGACATCACGTTTCGTAGCAGTGTTTAATAATTAGGCTCGTAACTCTGATAGGCTTAGTTAAACTTAAAAAATTATGAATATTGAGAATCAGCTTTTAGAGATAATTCGCTTGATCTGTACATTGAAAAAAATTAAATCACCCCGACAAAGCATTAAACACAATGTGGAAATAAATATAGATAGGTATAATTGGAAAAAAGTTTTTCGAAATAATAATAAATCTTTAAAGACACATTTTTGAAAAAAACTTTTTTTGACTAGAATTGAAATTAATTATTTTTTACTTTAATTAGAAATGCAACAAAATTCTACATTAAATGAGTAATACGTGGTAGAGCTGCCTTTAATTGCATCATAAATTAGTTTAGAAGTTTTTTTTTTCATTCGTTCAAAAACAAACGAATTCATTGTTTGAATTCGATTCAAACAATGAAGAATTTTTCTGACTGAGGAAATTTCCTGCTAAAAAAGTCAAGATAAAGGTTTCACAAAACACTTGGGCTTCACTAAATTAGACAATCAAGAAAGGCAGAAAATAGGGTCAAGTTGGAAATATTAGCCGTGGCTAATAAAATTTTTTTGGAAGCCAGGCAAAAGTGAGATAAAGAAAATTGAATGGTTATCGCTAGGCTTCGATATGTGTGCATGTCGAACCAATCTAGATTTTTGCACAAATAATTACAAGATTAGTACAAGAGTTTCGTACGTGATTAGTAAAAATAAGTGGCATATTATTCTAGGGAGACACCGTGTGGCCAGAGGTGTACCCTTGACGGTGATTAATATTATTTCATAGGATATACTGAAGTTATACTTCGGGGAGCATAAGAAACTATGCTCCTCATTTGGGAGTCACCTTTGGAAAGAATTAAATGACGACATGGCAAAAACAATTTCAAAAGGCACTTTAATAGCCCAAATGCCACAAGTTGGTTGAAATTTAAGGCAGGGCTGCTAAAAGTTTTGGGAAGTCAAAGCAAAAACAGTCGTGTTCGCTTATATGTCTTTAAATAAACTAGAGTAAGCAAAAAATTGGAGACAAGAAAATATTCCTTGGGGTAGGGCCATTTTTTGATAAGGGAAAGAGACCAAGAGAAGATTGTTGACACAAATAAAGAGTGTGGGGCTATAAATAATTAATTGTTTTTTGCAGGTTCATAATAGCCCTTTCAGCTGTAGCAGTATGACAAGAGAAATTTGAAAGGTTCTAATGAGCTACCGAAAGCACATTGTGAAAATCTAATCCCTGAGTACAAACTCAAGTCAAGTGGTAGTGTCAGAGCAGGTCAAAGGTCGAACATTTAAACTTTGAGCCTTATCAAATCTTAGCCGTAAGCTTAAACCTGTGTATCATTTTTTTTTCAGATTTTGTCCCATAAGGACATGAACGGTAGAAAAAAAGAGATGAAAGGCGAATATTTTGATAAACTATATCATTTGCCGAAAATTCAAAAATGATTAAAAACCTCAGAAGTTGGTATAAATATGAGCTGGTGATCAGAGAGTAGTTTCTGAGAAAAGTGTGTTGAAAACAGAAAAAAAGAAAAAGCGAAAAAACAAAGATTAAAAAAATGCAAATAATTAATGTTTATAGTCGTGGTAACTATATATATATATATATATATATATATATATATATATATATATATATATATATATATATATATATATATATATATATATATATATATATATATATATATATATATATATATATATATATATATATATATATATATATATATATATATATATATATATATATATATATATATATATATATATATATATATATATATATATATATATATATAGTTATATAGTTATATATATAGTTATATAGTTATAAATGTATTTTACTAACCTTTAGTAAGTATGGAATTATTACCGTCCGGAATTGCATATGCATAACTTTTAATAACAAATTCCTGTTGTAAGAAATGTTGCTAAGCCCTTAACTGGAACTTAGTCTCAACTCTCTCTTATGGTCTTAAAATCTATTTGTTAGAATTTTTTTTATGTTTCGTTCATATATAAATAGTGGATACAATATTCCTGAGTAAAATCACGTTACTAAGAAGTGAATACCCCTGATAGCTGTAATTAAACCGCTGTCAAAAAAAGACGTATTTTTTTTTTATCTGTACATGAGCGGAAGGAAACAATCAATTTCTACGCGGTCATCTACGCGGTCTATTTAAATATTGCACCAAGAATAAATATTACAGGAATTATAAATAGATTCAAAGGGTATATAAAAAAAATATAAAGAAAAAAACAAACAAACAAAACTAATGGCTAAGAGGGTATAACCCTTAGAGCCCACAAAGAACAAAAATATTCCTTCTTGTGTTTGTTCAAGATATAATCCTTATATATATATATATATATATATATATATATATAAATAAGTTGTTTGTTTGTGTGTCTGTCCGTCTGTCCGCATATAACGTCTGAATTATTTCATCATATACCAATTCAAAAACGAATGTATTCAAGCCGAAGTACGACGATTCCCTGTGTCGCCGTCGTCATTTATATATCCCCATGTGCCCCCCGGTGTCCTGGTCGTCATTTATATTCCATGTGTTCCGGTCGTCATTTATGTCCCGGTGTCCCAGTCTGTGAATTCTCTTTGAGGGTCCCGGGCTTCATTGATATTCCTTGTGTCCCGGTGTCCCGGTCGTCATTCGTGTCCCGGTGTCCCAGTCTGTATATACATTCGTTTTTGAATTGGTCTTTTTTTTAGGTTTTAGTTTTCTGCCTTTTTTTTAGTTTTTTTTAGTTATACCTCATGATTCTAATGATTGCCCTTGAGCTTTGTTGATGGTGATTGCTAATCGAACATTCTCTGTGTCCCCATCGTCATTTATATATCCCCCTATGCCCCCCGGCGTCCCCGTTGTAGTTGTGTCCCTGTGTCCCAGTCGTCATTTATATTCCCTGTGTCCCGGTCGTCATTTGTATTCCGGTGTCCCAGTCTGTATATACATTCGTTTTCGAAATGGTAAATGATGAAATAAATTTTTGTATTTTTCCCCTTTTTTTCTTTTTAGTTTTTTTTGGTTTTTACATTTTTTTAGTTTTTTTTCTTTTTTCTTTTTAGTTTTTTTTTTTATTTTTCTTTTTGTTTCCTTTTTTTATTTTTTTTTATTTTTTAGTTTCTTTAGTTTTTTAGCTTTTTTAGTTTTTTTTATTAGTTTTTAGTTTGTTTTTTTCTTTTTAGTTTTTTTGTAGTTTTTACCTTTTTTTTTGTTTTTTTTTTTACTTATGTCCTGGTCGTCATTTATACTCCCTGTGTCCCGGTCGTCATTTGTGATGGTTTGTTGACGGTGTTTTGTTGATGGTGATTGCTAATTGAACATTCCTTGTGTCCCGGTCGCTTTCTCTTTGAGTGTCCCGGTCGTCATTTATATTCCCTATGTGCCGGTGTCCTGGTCGTCATTTGTGTCCCAATGTAATTTCGTAATTTCGTCAGTCGAAAACATGACGTCAGTCGACACAGAAACATGACGTCACCTGACACACAGACAGACAACTTATTTATATATATATATATATATATTCACAGGTGGGACACAGGGACACAACTACAATGGCGCGTAAATAATATGGCGTGTAACGACTTACGCGCGCGGGGGGGCTTGGGGGGGGGGTGCGAAGCGCCCCCACCAACTAGGTGTTGGGGTGGTGCGAAGTGCCACCCCAACAGCTAGTATATATATATATATATATATATATATATATATATATATATATATATATATATATTATATTTTATTTTTCATAAGTAACTATTAAGTTTTAACCATTGTTTTTTTTTCTATCTTAGCTTTGTGACTTCGGGCCAACGTACAAATCTTTTTAGACTTTAATAATCCTTGAACTGATTAATCGTTATAAATTAAGTTTGCGAAGAACAATGAAACTAATAGCCAGCAAGAAACGTAATGTTTCTATTTAAGTAACATTTTGTGCTTGAAGTAGCGAGTGAAAAAATAATTAACCTCAGACTTAAAAAAAATGAATGCGTGTGTATATAAAAGTGTCTTTTTCCCTTAAGTATGCAACTGTTTATGCTTTATTTATATATTGATATCTAAATATTTTTTAGAGTCCAGACCTAGTTATTTTTTACAACCAATTTTGACATATTTGGAACCAAATTTTGTTGCAACTTCAGGTAAGTTCTGGTTAATTTTTTTTTTACCAATAATAACCAAATTTTGACTCAGAAACACACATGTTTTCATTCATTTATTTTTACCGATATCAACCAATTTCTGATGCATTTGCAAGAGCTTATTGTTAGCAAATCCCAAGATAAATTTTTTTGTAACCAGGACCTAAAGTTGGAAATCAAACCACAACCCATATATTCAAAGTACGTCAACAGCTTCCAGTAATTAGTTAAAATTTAACAACCAAATCAAAAAGTGACAAGTCAGATCAAATCAGTTATATTCTAGGTCTAAGACGCATAAGCAGATTTCTTATAGCCTAAATGCTTTAATTAATTTAAAGAAAATGTAATATTTTGTGCTAAAATGAAAGCCTGTAGTTAAAATCAGAAATATTATGTTTAATTTATCCAAGGCACTCTTAGGACCGAAAAACAAATATTAGGTCAGGCAAGCTATCCAAATAAATAAATTATTAATGGGAATTAAATTTAAACTCAAATTAATAATACAGTTTCAAAAATAACTTTAATTCTTATAGCGTAAGCCATTAGTCAGTCATAATAAAATAAATAAATAAATAAATTATTGATTAATTAATTAATTATTAATTAATTAATAATTAACTAATGCAAATAAATTAATTATTAACAGGAATTACATTTAATTCAAACTAATTATGCAGTTTCAACAATAATATAAAATTATTCTTATAGTGTATCTTTTTAAATTATAATTACGATTATAATATAACTTAATAATAACTTTAATTGTTATTGCGTAAGCCATTAGTTGGTCATAATAAAAGTAAACATTAGAAAGGGTCTGAAAAAAGTATTTTATCGTTATTGAAAAGAAAAAAAAAAGAAAAAAGACGAAAAAAAAGAAGAAAAACACAAGGATAGATCCCAAAATTAATATCCTTGGAGAATAGAAATGGCAAGACATTTGGTGATAAAGATAGCGATATAGAATCAAATTGAATTGGTATGCAAAAGAATGACCCATAAATAATGGCAGTATAAGAAGCATGTTCTAAGTACTTAAAATTTTTGTTTGAAAGTAAAATATATAGAGTTTGGACAACTCTTATCAAGGTGGGAAGTATTGTAATAAGCTGACCAATCAAGTCAGAATTTGATTTTAGCATAAATATTAAGAAGCCAATGAAAAAATGTGATGTTTTGAAATACCGATTTTTTTAAAGATAAAAGTTTAGAAATTAACTGTAAAACAACAACACATCCTTTTATGTGTAGGCTTTGAAAGTAAATTCAGAATCAACCGCTTCCTTGCATATGTACGCCCATGTGGTTGACCTAGGGTAGAAAAGATGCATTTTATGGTATCGAGTAACTTTTACTACCTTAATTCCTGGACTGACCTCTGGTCCATTTTACTTAGGAATACCTTGGAATATTGTAGGTGCCTTAAAGTATTTTATTTCGTAACTTTAATATTCTATTCGTTTTATGCTGCGGGACATATAGTACCGGTGGTGTATATATAGCTGAACCTTGTACCGTTTTGTGTTGAGATTAATAAAAGTAATACTGTTATACCAAACACTATTATAATATTATACTGTGTAGTGCTATTATGTATAACATTATTTAAGCTTCTCGATTTCCCCAGTCAGCCGCCTCAGATCAGCCAGGCAAACACAAAGGAAACTCTACCTTAGTTTTAATCGCCCTTAAGACAGAAATCGTATCCCATCCATGGGCAAGGTCAACAACCATTGCATTACCAACAAAATCTATTTTACTGCATTTGGGAGGAAGAATTAGCGACAGTACTAAAATGATTAAAAAATAATAAGGCTCCAGCTGCTGATAGTGTGGTAAATGATCTTTTTTTGATATGGTGTTTCTGAGGTTAGAAACAAGTTACTGAAGGTTATGAGCATGATTTATAAAAAAGGGAAAGTACCTAACGATTATGAAAATCCTATGTTATAAAGACATCCTATGTAATGTCCAAATGTAATAAAGGTGATGAGAGTGAGTGCGATAATTATCTAGGAATTAGTATGATCTCTGAAGGCAGCAAATCACTTAGTAATATGATACTTCTTAGACTGAGAGATACTGCAGACAAAGTTTAGTGTTATGAATGAAAATAACACTGCTGCGGTTCAGGTAGGAAATGAGCAGCTGTTTTTTTTTTTATTAAATCAGGAGTTGTGCAGGGTTGTGTTCTATTCCACTTATATATGGATCGTTTTGATGGATTTTGTCTTAAGGAGCACAAAGAAGGCAATGCGAGACCAAGGAATAAAATGGGGAGGAAAAAGTCCCTGGACTTAGATTAAGCTGATGATTTAAGCATCCTAGATAAAAGTGAAGATGAAAAGGTGACGTTGGGTAACGAAAAGATTGATCAGGTGGGCAGCTTCACTTACCTTGGTAGTATTATTAGTAAAGACGGTGGAAGCATTGAAGATGCAAAAAGTATAATAGCCAAGGCTCTGGGTGTTTTTTCACAGTTGAAAAAAGTTTGGAAGAATAGGAAGATAAGTCTTCAAACCAAGATTAGAATATTAGAAGCTACAGTGATGACAGTGGTCAAATATGGTCCTGAGGCGTGGGTGCTCCAAAAAGTGGATGAAGATTTGCTTGATGTTTTCCAGAGAAATTGCCTACTGATTGGTCTGGGTACCCGGCTGGCTGACCGTATTTCAAACAGTAAGCGGTACAAAAAATTTGGTTCAATACCGCTTTCTAGGGTTATAATGAAAGAAAAGTTGAGATGGCTAGGACACGTTGTGCGGATGACATATTGCCGAAGATTGTCCTTTTTGGTCAACTATCTAGGGCTAAACGGTAAGCAGGTTGTCCTTGTCTGGGGTGGGAGTACGTTATAAAGAAAGATTTAATGGATATGGAACTTCCTGGGAGGGTGTAAACAGGTAGGTTTTGAATAGATTGGGATGGAGGAGGAACGTGATTAGTTATATTGGCCAGAGGCGGCTTAGTGCTGCGCTGAGCTATTAGTGGTAGTAGTAGTAGTAGTTGTAGCAATAGTAGCAGTAGTAGTAGCGAACCTAATTTTGTTTTAAATCTACTTATTCATTAAGTCATATCAACTTCATATCAATTCAACTTTTTATTTAACCAATTTCCACAAAATCAATTAAACTCATAATCAATTCATCTTGTAACGAGTTTAATGACAAATCATATCCAAATTAACTTCAAACCATACTTTATTGCTAAACAAACCACGACTAACATATAGATATGAGTAAAAATTGCTACCATTAAACATTAATTTAGGATGAAGAATATGGGTAGCTTATAAGAGTGGAAACTGGCACTAGTGACAGCGAAAAAGGCATCAACGCTATCTAGCGTTTGGTGACACTAATTTTACCAACTACACAAAATGATTTAACTATTCGTATTATTACCCTAAGAAATGCCGCTGCTACAAAGCACTAGATGGCGTTGGTTTTTATTGGGTTGATACTAGCGTTAGTTCCCACTTTTAGAAGTAACCTATAATCTTTCATATTAGGAATTAAATCAGAAATGAAACTGCTCAAAGTCAGCTTATGATATCTTACAAGATTTCAAAAAGTAAATCTCAAACCGAATTAAAATAGTCAATACACAAGAAAATAGTCTTAGGGTAAAACACTTTCCTCAATAATTAATATAAAACTCAATTAATACCTTTATACAAGAGGTATTTAAATTAATCTTTAATAAGCATTAGTTTTGTATCATTCATTTTTGCATACACCGATAGTGACAGTCAAAGATCATTAGTCAACACTTCTAATAAATATTATCCTTCAATAGGAGTTTCATTAATGGTGTTTGATTTATCGTCTCCTTCTTCTTGCGAACCAACTTGTCCTGGAACCGTTGTACTTCCGTTTTCATTCTTTCTGTTCTTCAAGATTTGTAGTTGTGCTCTACGTGCACTTTGGATTCTTTGCTGAAGTGCCTATTAAGACAAAAATGGATAAATTAGAGTATGTGTCAAAGGGAGGTTTATCGGGCTCAAGCCCCATCCTTGCTCAAAGCCTGAAATATTCCCTATTAGTTTTATTTTTGGTTATGAAATCTCTTGAAGCCCATTTTGATGTTTGAGTACCCCCTAAAAAGGGATTTACAGCAGCTCAGGCTCGGAGCTCTGTCTTGACCTTTGAGAAGAAAATAAGATTTAATAAAAATTTAAAAGTTAAATCATTAGATAAAACTGAAATGAATAGAAATTATAAATCTATGAAAATAACATACAAAGTCAATCTAGAGTAATAGAAACAGCGTTGACAAAAGCTTGACTTATTAGTTACAAAATTTTGGTCTGAAAAGTTTTTTAGTGATATTGCTGTTTATATTAATAAAAAGCTGCTTTTGGTTTTTCCTTAATTCTTGTTCTGTTGCATAGCATATATCTTTCAGTAGAATTTGGGCAATAACCGCTTACTCTGGTTTATAATTAATTAAAAAGTGTTACTAGCTGTTAGTCAGCCACAAACGAAGGAGGGAGTATATCTAGGCGAGTAAGACTAGAAACGTTGACATCTGTAAAAGTGAAACAAAACCAAAATGATCAGAGTGCCAGTTTAGTGCCAGAGCAGTCCATTGGAAAAAAAAATTGATGCTTCGAGGGCAAATGGCCCCCAAAATGTTGAAACTTCTAAATGAAAATCTAAAACAATACCAATACGATAAGATATTACAGGGGCCAGAAACAGTCCATTAGAAACAAACTTTAATGTTCTTTTTAAAACATACCGTTTTAAAGAATATTCAGAACCAACCAGGAGTTTGGCAAGCAGTGTTAGCCAGGTCATTGCTCATTTAAGTGTCAAAATTCTGATTAAAACGCTTGCTGTCACCCTGGTTTACACAAAAGAACTTTTGACGTCACACCCATTTTTTTGTGCCTGATAGCTTTGCTGTCCCATTGTCTTTGCATATAAATAGATTGTCAGGTTTACCGACTCTTGAACATGCAACATATTATGGTCCATGGGAAAACAATCCGTATTCAGATCTATACCTCATGATTCTAATGATTGCCCTTGAGCTTTATTGATGGTGATTGCTCATTCCCTTTGTTGCCGTCGTCATTTATATATCCCCGTGTGTCCCCCGGCGTCCCCGTTGTAGTTGTGTCCCTGTGTCCCGGTCGTCATTTATATTCCCTGTGTCCCGATCGTCATTTTTGTCCCGGTGTCCCAGTCTGTGATTTCTCTTTGAGTGTCCCGGGCGTCATTTATATTCCTTTTGTCCCGGTGTCCCGATCGTCATTTGTGTCATGGTGTCCCGGTCTGTATAGACATTCGTTTTGAATTGGTCTTTTTTTAGTTTTTAGTTTTTTACCTTTTTTTAGTTTTTTTAGTTATACTTCATGATTCTAATGATTGCCCTTGAGCTTTGTTGGTGGTGATTGCTAATCGAACATTCCCTGTGTCCCCGTCGTCATTTATATATCCCTCTGTGCCCCCCAGCGTCCCCGTTGTAGTTGTGTCCCTGTGTCCCGGTCGTCATTTTTTTCCTTTTTTAATTTTTTTCTTTTTTAGTTTTTTAGCTTTTTTAGTTTTTTTATTAGTTTTTAGTTGTTTTTTTCCTTTTAGTTTTTTTGTAGTTTTTACCGTTTTTTTTTTAGTTTTTTTTAGTTTTTTTTTACTTATGTCCTGGTTGTCATTTATACTCCCTGTGTCCCGGTCGTCATTTGTGTCCCGGTGCTTTGTTGATGGTGATTGCTATTCGAACATTCCTTGTGTCCCGGTCACTTTCTCTTTGAGTGTCCCGGTCGTCATTTATATTCCCTATGTGCCGGTGTCCCGGTCGTCATTTGTGTCCCGATGTCCCGGTCTGTAATTTCGTCAGTCAGTCAACACACAAACATGACGTCACCCGATAGACCCACACACACATAGATAACTTATTTATATATATATATAGAAGATATATATAGAAGATATATATATATATATATATATATATATATATATATATATATATATATATATATATATATATATATATATATATATATATATATATATATATATATATATATATATATATATATATATATATATATATATATATATATATATATATATATATATATATATTATATATATATATATATATATATATATATATATATATATATATATATATATATATATATATATATATATATATATATATATATATATATATATATATATGTGTGTGTGTGTGTGTGTGTGTGTGTGTGTGTGTGTGTGTGTGTGTGTGTGTGTGTGTGTGTGTGTGTGTGTGTGTGTGTGTGTGTGTGTGTGTGTGTGTGTGTGTGTGTGTGTGTGTGTGTGTGTGTGTGTGTGTGTGTGTGTGTGTGTGTGTGTGTGTGTGTGTGTGTGTGTGTGTGTGTGTGTGTGTGTGTGTGTGTGTGTGTGTGTGTGTGTGTGTGTGTGTGTGTGTGTGTGTGTGTGTGTGTGTGTGTGTGTGTGTGTGTGTGTGTGTGTGTGTGTGTGTGTGTGTGTGTGTGTGTGTGTGTGTGTGTGTCGACTGACGTCATGAAGTTAGTTGTCGTCATGTTTGTTATGACGATGACGTTATTAAAGGTAATTAAGACATTCGTTCACGGAAAAATGTTTAATTGTAAAATGACTGAAGAACCTACAATGGCAACAGCCGAGGAAGCTGCTCAAAGAGTCTATGCCAAAAAACTTGCGGCTGATAGAGAAAGTAAGAAAAGAAAGCGTGCCGAGGAATCACAAGAACAGCAAGAAAACAGGCTTGCGGCTGATAGAAAAAGTAAGAACAGAAAGCGTGCCGAGGAATCACAAGAACAGCAAGAAAACAGGCTTGCGGCTGATAGAAAAAGTAAGAACAGAAAGCGTGCCGAGGAATCACAAGAACAGCAAGAAAACAGGCTTGCGGCTAAAAAACGCAAAACCGCACAGTTAGATGAAAATCCACCTGGACAGCGAGAGTCAAAACATTTCAAAGCTGAAAATGATAGCGATGATGATTGGGTTTGGGATTTTGACTTGGATAAGGTCATCAATGCCTACCGGATTTAAGTTTAAAAGAGGTTCGGCGATATGTACTTCATAGTGACGCTGAAAAATAAAGAAGAAAAAGAAAACTGAAAAAAGGTAAAAAACTAAAAAAAAACTGAAAAGAAAAAATACTCAAAGAGAAATTACAGACAGGGACACAAATGACGACCGAGACAGAGGGAATATAAATGACGACCGGGAACCTCAAAGAAAAATTACAGACTGGGACACCCGGACACAAATCACGACCGGGACACAGGGAATATAAATGACGACCGGGACACAGGGACACAACTTCAACGGGGACGCCAGGCGCACAGGCGGGATATATAAATGACGACCGTGACACGGGGATTGTTCGAATAGAAATTACAGACCGGGACACCGGGACACAAATGACGACCGGGACACAGGGAATATAAATGAAGACCGGGACACTCAAAGATAAATTACAAACTGGGACACCGGGACACAAATGACGACCGGGACACAGGGAATATAAATGACGACCGGGACACAGGGACTTATCATTAGAATAATGAGGTATAGATCTGAATACGGATTGTTTTTCCCATGGACAATTATATGTTACATGTTCAAGAGTCAGTAAACCTGACAATCTATTTATATGCACAGACAATGGGACAGCGAAGAATGTTGTATATTCGCATGTTTTACGTAGTTAAAAACATATATTTATATCTATCTCTATTCACAGGTGGGACACAGGGACACAACTACAATGGCGCATAACTAATATGGCGCGTAAGGACTTACGCGCGCGGGGGCTTGGGTCGGCACGAAGCTCCCCACCAACTAGGTGTTGGGGTGGCGCGAAGCTCGTATTTGTAATAATACCCTCGCAAATACCCCCCTTGTATTTGTAATAGTTTTTTCTTTTTTTTAATTTTTAATGTTTCTGCTTACTTTCAGTTGAAAAAAATTATTTTTTTAATATACATGTAAAAGGAATTAGCATTTTATGGCACTTCCAAATTACTCATCATTTCTGCTTTTATATTTCAATTATATACGTTTTAAGTATTTTTATGTGCTAAAATTTTTATATTGTATCATGGAAAATATTGTTAGCATAGTTATGCTATTTCAGAATGTATGTTTAAATAATTTTTTTGTATCAATATTTGTACACTACGATATGTAATTTGAAACTATTTTTGTCTTAAATGGTTATAAAGCTCTTTCGAAAACATATCTGTTTAGAGTTGTTAAGATGAATTTAAATAATTTTTAAAAACTTTTGAGGCATAACTGATAAGAGGCAGATCTTCCATGTTCTACGATTTAACATGGAAAGATGAAAACTACTAGTGGCAAACGTGGCGTAGTGCCTGGCAAAAGATTTAAAAGGGTCTATAAATAAGCAGAAAATCCAAACTGAATTGGGTAATTTATTTGAAAGGGATATAGGCCTAATCTATATATTAATCATAATGAGTGCAATTGTGCAGCATTAGTAAAGCGCAATGTGAGTACAATGTATTATTTATTTATTTATTTATTTTTAGAAAAGGGCACTTCGTATTGAAGGAAGTTGTTGTAGAAACTGCGAAAAGGTCTCATTCGCTTTGAAATTCAAGGGGCTAGTACCCTTTTTAATAGTCAAAAGTGATTGGAGAGCAACTAACCCCCCTCCCACGCCTAAAATATCCCAAAAAACATTCAATTAAAATTTTGAGAAAGCCATTTTGTTCAACGTAGTTCAAAGGTCCTGAAATTATGTATTTGAGAATGACAACCCCCCCCCTAAATAGCTCTCAGGGCAAGGTTTATAGAGTATATATAGTAAGGGTGGTCGTATAATCTTCGAAGGGGGCTTATATGTAAGGAGTGGACTTGAGGTCCCACTAGATGAAATTATATAAAATAAGCAGTTTTTTTTCAACTGAAAATAAGGAGCAACCTTAAAACTTAAAACGAAAAGAAATTATTACGAATATGAGGGGACAGCCTCCTCATCAATACCTTGCTCTTTACACTAAAGTTTGACTTTTACTTCCAATAATTTATGAATGACTATTAATACAAAAAAACCGTCTAATGAGAATAGAAGCTTTTTAAAACATTTAAAAAACACCTGCATTACTTGCAGCCCTTCCCCCGGAAGCTCTGAGCGGTCAATTCATCCACAAAATTATAATTTTTGGATCTTTAGACCATGCTGAACAAAATTACTATCTCAAAATTTTGATTAAAAAACTTCGGGGAAAAGTGGGTGGAAGGGGGCTAGCTACCCTCCATTAACGTTGTCACTTAAACAGGGGACTACAACTTTCTATTTGCTATTAATTAACCCCTTTATATCATGTAGGATCAATGTTTTGATACAATCACCCTTGGGGAAAACAAACAAATCAACACACATCCGTGACCTTGTTTTTGGCAAAAATTCAAAATTCCTCATTTTTATATATATGAGATTGAAATCTCTAAAGTACGGTTCTCTGATAAGCTGAATATTATGGTATGATTTTCATTAAATCATTTCATTTCTTAGGGGCGTTTCCCCCTTTTTTAAAAATTAGGCAAATTTTTTCAGGCCTGAAACTTTGGTGGGTAGCATAAAACTTCATGAATTCTATATTTTGAATGAACATCAAAATTCAATTCTTTTGATGTATCTACTATTATCAAGATTCTGATTCTTACAGTTTCGGTTACTACTGAGCTGCATCGCTCCGTACTTACAGTTCGTTACCACGAACTATTTGATTTACTAGGTCAAACAAAAACAGATGCGTTTTTCTCGTTCTTTCTGCTTCTAAAGTAATTAGGACAAAAGCATTTGGGTTCTTTCTCCTAATTACCTATTGAATAATTAAGTTAGAGGGCTTGGGAAAATTAATCACACTTTTTCTACTCTACCTATTGTGCAATCTCCCTCTCCCCTCTCTTCCGCACGAAATTTTATTTTATCAATGTTTCTTCTGTAATTTTTCCACGTCTAAGAACTTGAAACTTAAACCTAACAACTATAACCGTAATTCCAAAATTGATATGTTTTTTTTTACGATTTTATACACTAGCCTTAAGCTTAAAATATTATATTCTGCTAAGCCCCGTTTAATTTTCAAAAACATTGAAACGCAAGAATTTGTGAATTTCAACTAGAAGTAGTCAACCCCTTATTGAGTTTATTTCTTTATTGATTCTTTCCTTGCAATTCCTTTACTAAGTTATTCTTTTGCATTTGCATAAAATATTCTTATGATAAACAATTTGCAACGAATAGACAACAAAGTAAACTTTGATTTATGAATATCTAATATTGTTTATGATATATAATTAAAGAATAAAAAACACTCTATCCAGTTTAACAGACTTCAATATACTGAACCGTAACTTCAGTTTTTGAACTTCCAATTCGTCAATAATTAACAATTTTTGAAGGGTTGCGCCAACTGTAAAGTTGAAGAAGAAACAATACTTTTGGCCAACCTGAAAGACATCTCAACTTACCTCCTGATATAGATTAAATTTTTACTCAGGATAGATCCTAGTATCGTAAAGTTTTATTATAAGAAGTATAGTTAAAGAGAATTGTTTCAAACTTCAAGTAAAATCCAAAAAAAACTTCAAATACGTAAATTAATTGTTATAACCCTAATTTGGAAATATTTAGGCTCAAAAGACGGAAACTACTGGGTTGTTTGTGGTTATTGTACATCAGTATCTTTTATTAGGTTAATAAAAACTGTATAATGTATACCTTCGTTTCCAACGATTCTGCACAAAGATCAATCCGTCGAACAAATGTAGTTTCAACAATTAATAGACTTTTTTTTTATCAGATGAATCATCTCATAATCTTTTGATATCAATGCAGTATGGTAAAATAACCTCTAAAACCGACCCCAAACACACATCCGGACGGAATACAAATTAAATAGGAAATCAGATTGAATTCAAATCGAATAGTTGTGGGCATTAAGCCATGGCTAATTGTAGAAAAAGCCAAGACAGTTAGTCCGATTGAGTGAGAGGCAGATCTTGCATGAGCCCCCTTATTAGGATTGTATGCAAATGATGTTAGTTCATTTGTTAATAGATAAATCTATCTATTATCCGTACATGCGTGTGTTTACTGTTTAGGGCAATATTTAAAATTTTATTTGATATTTTATATAATCATTTGATAAATGATATTGGATATTTAATATGTTTTTATAATATTATAAATTAAATTAAGAAATTGCATCTTTAGACCCTATTTATTTTGATTACGCAATTAAGACGGGCCATGATTCTTTTGTTTTTTGTATTGTATATCTTGTGTTGTTATCTTTTGTTTTGTATATCTTATTTGCATTTCCCGCCCGGATCATCCCGTTAATCTTTCCAAGTATTATTCTTAGTTAAATGAAATGTTTCAGAAACTCAAGGGCACTCTCACTGGAAAGTATAACTTTGTAAACAGAACGAAAGACAAAAGTCCAATAAAAAAAACTTTGAATGACAAACTTTCTGAATTTAAATATTTTACTATCAGGCCCATACCCCACAGTCGCTAATTGGTCCTTGTGACTCAACTGTGCAAAGCAAATCTGGGACATAAGGTGTACTTTTTGGACGATTGTATGCAGCTGTCCATTTTTAACATTCCATTTCAAACTCAACTAATTTTTAACATTCTTTAGAATTTTTTTAAATCCGAAATTTCTTATTATATATAACAGCCTAATTTTATATGTAACATTCTTATCGAATATTGCAGTCTATCACCCGGAAGAAAATGTATTTCACCAGGTCAACATTTTGAGGAAACAAGTTAACAAAGAAGACAAACTGCGTTGCAAAATGCAAAATTAAAGAGCACTATATTCTTAGGGATATATTTGGGACAATCAGGGGGAGGGCCCCCCAAGATCTTGAAGAATTATTTTTCCGTGAATTGACGGCTCTATATTTCATGTTTCTATGGAAATGCAGTTTTTTCTTCTTTTCTCAGTACTTTAATTTTTTTTTTTTTTTGGGGGGGGGAGCACTTAGTGGGTCCAGAGTGTTTTACCTAAAATGCTATTACTCAAAATATTATATCCAAACGTTTTTATATGAGAAAAATTTTACGCAAAAGCAAAGGTTCCTACTGCTGTTGTTTATTGTTAATACCCTTACTCTTATCTATATAGGATAAGTTTGAGAAACGAAGAGGGAAAAAGAAAAAACACTTTCCCTCCCATTACAACAAAAATGTAATTTCGTATCCTCCGCTTCTAGAACAACTACTATGATCTTTGAAACTCACTCATTTACATTTTAAAATACTTACCCATACCACTCCCAATTGCTGCTTTTTATCCCCCCCCTCCCCAAATAAGCTTTTATACATACTTATTGTGATTTTGGCAAATTTGGATCTATTTCCAATTTGATATTTTCCCAATTTGAAACATCGTGGTTATGCAAAGCGCTGATTTTAAAACCCATTTCCTGTTTTGAAAATAAAAGATGTTGTTAACTAAATATTTAGACTGTTTTAAAAGATAGTGATAGTCATGGCCTATATTGTGCTATTTGTTGGGCTATATCCAACTCGACTTTGCAAGGGGAGAGAAGGATCTTTTAAAAGCATTTCGGAGAATAATTTTGTTTCAACGTTAAATCTTAAATACGTGTTAGACCATAACCCCCATGTTCACTTTTTGATCAGTTTCAAATACAAAGATTTTTGTTCCTTTATTGTTTGTAGCCATTAGCGCATATTAGGTTGGGGCTAAAAGAGCGTGCCCTCGACTGAGATCCTCATAAAGTGGAGAAGGGGGATTTCAATGCAAACTCCTTACAGGGACAACGCCGCTGCCGATGTGACAGTAGAGGCATTGGTGATGCTCAACCTAATGGGAAAAGAAGAGCGATGTGAGCAGAATGTATTATTGGTTTATTATTTTTCTGACCAAGCCACTACCTATAGAGGGAGTTGAAGGAAACATTGAAAGGGGATCGTTCGATTAGAAATTGAAATTTTTAGTGCTCTAGAGCGAAAAGTGTTTGTTGGGCAACTAGCAACCCCCCCCCCCACAGTCCCATCATTTCTCAATCACATCAAATCAAAATTTTGAAATTGGCGATTTGTTGAGCATAGTTGAAGGGTCCAGTAATAGGATATTTTGGGAGGAAATTTTCTTCAATTTTCTTTTGAAGATTTTTTTATTTTAATTCTTATATTTTTGACGACTTAATCCCCCACAGTCCCCAGGGGAAAGGCTGCAAGTCATAAAACTATGCCCATTGTTTACGTATAGTATTGGTTATTGGCAAATATATAGACTTTTTCATCAGGAAATTTTTCTGGAGGGAGGGGGGTGGGGATTTGGCTACGTGAGAGGATCTTTTCTTGAAGTATTTTTTCATGGGGGAAGATGAATTGGGCACTGGATATTTTCAGTATTATTTAAAAACCATCGGATATTAAATTTAGAAAGAAAAAGTTTTTCAACTGAAAGTAAGGAGTAACATTAAAATTTAATACAAACAAGAATTATTTTCCCCCTCGTCAATACCTCGCTCTTTACGCTGAAGTTCAAATTTTGTAAATTGATTGCCGATTGCCGATGAAGTATATGTACTTCATATAAGCAGAGGATATAAGCATATAAGCAGATAGAAGCGGAGGGAGTTGAAGAAAACATTGAAAGGGGATCGTTCGATTAGAAATTGAAATTTCTAGTGCTCTAGAGTGAAAAGTGTTTGTTGGGCAACTAGCAACCCCCCCCCCCCCCCACAGTCCCATCATTTCTCAATCACATCAAATCAAAATTTTGAAATTGGCGATTTATTGAGCATAGTTGAAGGGTCCTGTAATAGGATATTTTGGGAGGAGATTTTCTTTAATTTTTTTTGAAGATTTTTTTATTTTAATTCTTATATTTTTGACGACTTAATCCCCCACAGTCCCTGGGGGAAGGGCTGCAAGTCATAAAACTATGCCCATTGTTTACGTATAGTATTGGTTATTGGCAAATATATAGACTTTTTCATGAAGAATTTTTTCTGGAGGGAGGGGGGTGGGGATTTGGCTACGTGAGAGGATCTTTTTTTGAAGTATTTTTTCATGGGGGAAGATAATTTCTATGAATTGGGTACTGGATATTCTCAGTATTATTAAAAAACAATCGGATATTAAATTTAGAAAAAAAAAGTTTTTCAACTGAAAGTAAGGAGTAACATTAAAATTTAATACAAACAGGAATTATTACGTATATGAGGGGTTTTTTCCCCTCTTCAATAACTCGCTGTTTAGACTAAAGTGTTTTGAATAATTTCAAAACAGCTATTTATTCTAATTAAACGGTCTTTGTGATTTGGGAGTCATTCTCAAAGAATTGCAAAAAAAATTAAACTTTAGTGTAAAGATCGAAGTATGAACAAGGGGATAAGCCCTTTATACTACGTACATGAGGAAGTTTTCCCCCTCGTCAATACCTCGCTCTTTACGCTGAAGTTCGAATTTTGTAATTTGATTGCCGATATAAGCAATTATTTGTTTGTGTTATATTCCGATTATATTCCAGTAACAAAAATTAATGATACAGTAAAAATGCTGAATTTTTGAACAAATTCCAACATGAAAAAAGAATAGGCTAATCCTACTTGGTAAATATGCAGTTCTCAACATAATTTGGCTAAGATGAACGTGGATATATCATTTGATGATTTTTTTATGCTGTTTCGTAATTCAAAAACTGATTCTGTGGAAAATTTTCAGCCCATAAAAGGTTAAAAGGGCTCAAAAATGTCTTTAGTAACCAAAATTTTAAAAACTGTTAATGAAAAAACATGCTCCTGGGAAAGTTCCTTAAAAAACCTAGCCTATGCTACGGAATCTATATTCATGTGCTTGCTTTATCTGAGCTTACTTTACTTTATCTACTTTATCCATGCTTACTTTATCTGAGAAATTATTTCTTTATCATTTCTGAGGCTCAATCTGTTGCTAGCACCCATGAGCTTTAGTATCTATTTTGAATTTGTAGATATATCGGAAGTAATAGAAAGACAGAGGCAAACTCAAAATAACGCCATACTCTTGCAATATAGAATAAAAAAACAAGTTTTTTTTTAAACTAAAAGTAAGGAGTGACAGCAAAACTTAAAACGAACAGAAATTATTCCATATATGAAAGGGGCTGCCCCCTCCTCAACATCCCGCTCTCTGTTGTGAAGTTTAACTCTTTCTCAGAAATCTACTTTATAAACAATAAAAAACTATTGCGTAAAGAGCGGCGTATTAAGGAGGGGACAGCCCCTTTCATATATGGAATAATTTCCGTTCGTATTAAGTTTTAATATCGTTTTATACTCTCAGTTAAAAAAAAACTTGTTGTTTACAATTCAATTTCTGAACGTTTTTGAATTAGTGCAGTTTTTGAATTTGGCTCAACCATACACAAATAATTAAAGCGAAATTTGCATATTAATTTTAATTTTTTAAATTATTAATAACCTTATAATAACCTAAGTTTGATTTATAGTTCAGTTGTTTAAGAATGACTCCTGAATCAAAAAAGGCAATTTAAGTAGAATAATAACGTTTTTTAAAAATTGAAAAATAAACTTTAGCGTATGATCGAGCTACTGAGGAGAGCCAACCTATCTCATATACGTAATATTTTCTGTTCTTTTCAAATTTTAAAGTTGCTTCTTACTTTCAGTTGATAAAACTTGATTATTATTTAATTGCTAATCGTTTTTTAAGTAAGGTTGCAAAATTCAGCTATCCCTCCATGGAAAATGCCATTCCCTCACGAGAAATTCCTCCATGAAAAGATTCTCCGACGTAACTTAAATTTGGGATATTTGTGGAACTAATTTGGTAAGGCTTAGGAGATAAGATATTTATTTCAAAAAAATCACTATCACAAGCCCTCAAAGGGCCGAATTCGGATTTCGGAGTCGACTAATAAAACAAACAAAGCAAAAAACACTAATAATAATGAATAATCAAATTATGAGTAAAAAAAAAATAATATATAAGTCAGAAAAAAGGGAAGGGGACAAAAAAAAGTTTAATAATACAGAAAAGAACAAGAAATAAACATATATATCTACAAATTAAAAGGGACACTAAAAAAAAAAAGTCCAAAAACTCACAAAAAAAAGAACGAAGCATAAAACACACGAAAAACACATATGAATTAAAAGGGAAACTAAACCAGAACAGCGGGGGGGCAAGCAAATTAGTGTAACGGCCTAAAGCACCACACATGAAAAAGAAAAGAAAAAAAAGGGGAGGAGAAACTAGTTGGTTATTTTATTTATTTTTTCTGTGATGAAGGGAACAAAGGTTTTTTCATATCTGGAAGTAACGCAGCGAATGGGGGACAAAACCGGGATAGGCTCAGAAACAGCTCGAGGCTGTCGCAATCTGGATGGTGAGTGACGTTTGGGGAAAATACTGGCCGTCCGAGGGTTCGTTATTGCATTTTTTGAAAAACGGAGGCACAACGACGACCTCCTTCGCTCAAGGGTTTCCAAACTAGCTTTTTTTAGGAGCAGAGAGTAAGGCACCTTGCCTTCTTTGAAAATTATTCGCAAGGCTCTTTTTTGGATTGACTCAATTTTGTCTGATTCCAGGGTGCCAAACTGGACAAGCATATTCAAGATGCGGACGGACGAAAGACGTGTACAACCTTAAGGAGTGAGAAGGGGGGACGCTATATTTATTTAGGAGCTTAAGGAGGGCGATAGACGCATTAGCTTTATGGATGATATCTTTAACGTGGATATCCCACTTTAAATTTGAAGAAATTGTGATTCCAAGTAATTTAACCGAGTATGCATAAATTTCAGGAGGGATAGGATTAAGAAAACAGGGCGAGGATTTGAGGAAACAAATCGGCATTATCATGGACTTAGAGGGGTTTACGGTCATATCTAGGTCCAAAACCTCACTTCCAATTTCATTGAGAATACTCATAGGGTCGCTTATTAAATTTCTGAAGCAACTTTCAACAATCGTTAGGTCATCAACAAATTTCCAACGGTCAGGAACTTCCTTCGCAAGGCTGTTAACCATGACTGAAAAAAGGAGGGGGCCTAGGAGAGTTCCTTGGGGTATGCCATTGTAGATAGGGAGAGGATATGAGCAATGGTTCTGGTATTTAACCACTTGTGATCTATTTGTTAAAAATGAGGCAATCAATTTTACCAGTAAGGAATCGATATTGAACTCGCTTTCTAGTTTCTCATTTAAAATATTGTGGTTAACAAGGTCAAAGGCTTTCTGAAGGTCAATAGAAATTAAGTTTAGCCAGGAATTAGGTTTTTCGAGGATTTTCCCGATGTGGTCAATAAGAGAAACGAGGTAGTGGGAAGTAGAAGTTGATTTTAGGTTTCCAAATTGTTTCAGGTCAGTAAGAGGTAGGATTTTTTCCTTTTGCAAATCTGCAAGGAATCCTTCATACAATTTAGAAAAAATAGGAGTAAGCGTAATAGGTCGAACGCCATCAAAACCAGGCTTTCCGTTTTTCTTTTTCAAAGGGGTAATGAAACCCTGTTTCCAAATTGTTGGAATTTGCCCAGACTTAGTAATTTCGTTAAACAGGACAGACAAGGGCTTAGACAGGAAGTCACCGAAGGCTCTAATAAGAGGAAATGGGATATCCAAAGGACAAACACTTGTCTTTCTTAGTTTATCAATTCTTCTTTCAATTTCAGACGGGGAAACAGTCGGGAAAAAGGGGGATGGGGCTCCTGTTGATAATTGGATTGGCAATGCTGGAAGGCTCTGGACAATGGAAGCGAGAAATTTATTTAGACTATTTGCTGTAATATCAAGGGGCTCTGGTAAATTGAAATTAAGCTGGTCAAGACTCCTGCCACATAGCTTTTTAACCTCAGAATACCAGTTTTTGGCTTATTAGTGAACAATTCTTCGATCTTATTTTTGTAGTATGATCGTGCCAATTTACGAATTTCTCTTTTAATTGATTTTCTTAATATATTGGCTTGATCGAGTTTACCATTCTTAAACAGCTTCAATTTGGTTCTAATTAGTGTTTTTATTGTTTGATTAATAAAGGGTTTGTCACTCGATCACCTTTTAAACCTTTTTTTTTCTGGGAAATAAATTTTATATTTATCAATTATTATGAAACGTGGCTGTTTTCTCATCAATGTTTTGTAAACTATAAATGTCGGACCAATCTTCAGTACTCAGCCACATTACAAAAGAAAGAAGACAAGAATTTTGAAGAGGGCGGTAAGTGCTATAAGTCTTTGAGAAAGTATGCTTAAAAGTTGAGGAGGGGGACAAAAGAATGGAAAGATGATAATTCCCACCTAATGGGGGCAAAGTTGAGGGAGGGCTGTAAAAATTATACATATTAGTTAAAATAACATCAAGAGAGGTATTTCCCCGAGTCGTCGGTGTTTTAACAATTAGCTTTACTTTAAGTGATGCACAAAAGGAATCCATTTTAAGGTCGTTGGCATCGCCAACTAAAAAAAGGCCAGCATTGGGGTACTTAGAAATAACAAAATCAGCACTTGCCTGTAATTGCTGGATAAAATTACGTTTTGATTCGATATTTTGATTTTGGGGAGTAATAGAAAACAGCTATTGCAATAATACTAAATGGACGAGGGAGTACTTTTGGTCTAACACTTAGCCAGAGGATTTCATCATACTCGGATAAGTTAGGGACTTGAATAACCTTTGGGTAAAGGTGACTCTTAGTAAAAACAGAACTCCGCAACCTTTTTTCCCGAGTGGGTGGTCTGAAGGACGGAGTTTAATAAACTCTGAATAATTTGTCAGGTGTAGGGACCCTGGGTCATGGGATTGAACTTCAGTAACAGCTATAATATCTATCAAATGTGATTCTGAAACCACCTCAAGTTCAGTAAGCTTTTCAAAATTAAGACTTTCAGCATTAGTAACTAAAAGTTTAGGAAAAACAAACCGATTGGGGAATCGCGACAGGGAAACTTGATGGGTTTGAGAATTTCCTGGGGGGTAAGGTTTTAATTTTATTTTATTATGATTTGAAGAAGAGGGGTAAGAGAAGGATTTGCTTTGGGGATTTGGATGTGGGGGGACGGGCAAGGATATGGACGAAGCACGAGGACTTATTATATGACAACTATTGGACGCAAATGTCTCAGACCTGAGTCACGTTTACAGGGTAGGCACGAGGGATAAAACGAATGGGCTGGGGTTTCGTAAGGTGCTGGGAAAGGGGGGCTGGGTGGAAATAGTGATTCAAGTCCGTCAAGAAATTGCTGGTTTGCGGCGGAGTAGGGAGGGTATGGGACAGCATACTGTAAGGGGGAAGGAAATAGGACTTCTGTATACGGAGAGGAGGGGGAGATAACAAGGGGTAAGGCGGGGGAGTATGTAATCGGGAAGAGTTTATTGATTGTTGAGCTGAAAATGCAGGGGGATAAGAAAGGATGTCGACAGGAACCTGACCAAAGGGAGGATGGGGTCGTGAGTGCTTTCGACGCTGGCCTAAAAAGGGCGGGGTCTCCCTCCGAAATCCATCTCCGTTTTTTGTCAAATTCTTAGAACTAACATCGTACACATGCGAAGGTATAGCTTGTGGCTTAGAGAATAACCTACTAAACGACTTTGGTATAAAAACATGATACTTGTCACAACCGAAACAACGACCCAACATAAAAACAGAACAAATTGAAACATGGTTAAACGAGCACGAACTTTTATTGCAAGAACCCGTCAGAAAAAATTTGCAAATATGGAGCCGATTACATCTTTTTCCGTGGTTACATTTTGCACATAAAAAATCCTTGCAAACTGATTTCGTTTTTTCCTTATTTTCAATTGCACGCTGATCACCATTTTTTTTCCAGCTAATTCTTCCGTTTCCTTCACTTTCATATGCCACAAGTTTCTCATAAACAATTTCAATATCTGCATCGGATTTCGTAGTATTCCTGTATTCGGGAGCCTGATCCTCCACCATACTAATAGAAGATTTGTCAGTAGGATTACGTTCATGAATAATTGATTTCATTTCAACATTATTAACTTGACCTTACGGTCAATGTCATTGCTAATCACCTGGTTTGTCACTGGTTCAAACACCCTTGACCTCTCAAATGAATTTACGAAGGGAAATATAGCATTTTCTGAATTTTTTAATTCCACTTGGTTGACTTCATTATTCTTTGTTATATCACTGTAGCTTAATAACTCTTCTAGTCTGTCTTTTAATGGTTTAAGAATATCAAGATTTGTCTGGCAAGCAAAATCTTTAACACAGGGATTTGGATACGGTAATTTTCTCTGGTAACATATGAGTAAGGTTCGGTCTAAACTGATACCTCACGTGAGCAGGTGCATAATTTTCCAATGGTGGTGTTCAGAGTATAGGATGGGTTGACGGAAGAAAAGGTCTTGCACTCAGTCTGACAAGAAACTTCAAGAGGGTGGGACGTCAATTCATGTTGTAAATAGGGAGAGGCTAGAGTCGACTTCTGTGAAGGAGGGAGCACCGGCGATTTGAGCTCTTTTAAGATATTAAGCATCTTAGCTCTTGAATTTGGAGAACGAGGGGTGCGAGGTGAAGGTAAAACAGGTGAATTTAAAGAATTTACCTTATTGATTGGCATTTTCTTAGAGGAGCAGTCAGGACAACACCAGCTCTCACTCCAATTAGCTGTATCAATTCTGGCACATTTTTCCGCTCCTGCGTGAAACGAGCAATTGCACCCTCAACACTCCACAGAGTTTGAAAAGACTCTAAGCCTACATTCGGGACAAACTAGTCTTTGTCTGACCATTGTTTTTTAAGAGGTTAATGGTCCGGCTGAAAAAACTTGGCTCAACAGTTAACAACACTAGATCCTCACACGTTGGATGCTAGATGAAAACTTAGTAGCTTAGTAACAAAACGGTCAAAGAGGTCAAAACTATTTTTATGAAAATGAGTCACAAGTTTAGGAATTCTCAAATGACTGAAATGGATTAAATAAAAGACCTTTAAACGATAAACGCAATGATTTATTTTCGTTTTAAGTTTTAATGTTATTCCGTACCCTCAGTTGGAAAAAATCTTTTATTTAATAACCACTACAAGCCGAAGACATACAATATCTGTGTTGAATATCATATAAAAATCATAGTAATGAGCCTCCTTATGGTAAAAGTAAATGCTAAGATTGACTGGAAAATAACAGAAACAAATTATTACTTATATCAGCAATCATTTTACAAAATTCTAACTTTAGCATAAAGAGCGAGGTCTTGATGACGGGGAAAACTTCCTCATATACTTCATATCAGGGGGTTTACCCCTTGTTAATACCTCGCTCTTTACGCTAAAGTTCAAATTTTGTTCCGATTCTTTAAGAATGACTCCTGAATAAAAAAGACCGGTCAACTAGAATAAATAGCACTTTTGAAATTATTAAAAATACTTTAGCGTAAACAGCGGGGTCTTGACGACGAGACTAACCCCCTCATATACCTAATAATTTTTGTTCGTATTTAGTTTTAATTGTACTTCTTATTTTCAGTTGAAAAAACTATTTTTCTAAATTTAATTTCTGATAGTTCATCAAATAATACCGGGATATCCAGCGCCCCCTTAATAAAAATTATCTTCCCCCATGATAAATTATTCCATGGAAAGATCCTCCCAAGTAGCCCAATCTCCAGATCCCCCCACCAGAAAAAATCCCCCTGAAAACGTCTGTATATTTGCCAATAACCAGTACTATATGTAAACATTTGGCTTAGTTCATAACTTGCAGCCCTTTCCCGGGGACTGTGGGGGATTAAGTTGTCGTCAAAGACATAGCTATAAAATATTTCGGCTATGCTGAACAAAATAACTATCTGAAAGTTCTTAGCTGGTGACTTTGGGAAAAAACGAGCATGGGAGGGGGCCTAGTTTTTAATCAGATGTTAATCCTATTCGGACTTTTATTTTAAATTTTCACTTTATCTCCCCCCCTTGGTATAGCAATGGGAAGATAATTCGTAAGTTTGATGTCCCTGATATAAGTGCAAAGTTGGTCCTCCTGCATGGAAGGTTGTCGGAATCAGCTTTTTATCGTTTATCGCCTCATCACCCTTTGGTCCGTCTGTTTGGCTAATCTCATTGTAGCGTTGTGTTTTTTCTATTTGTAGTGTATTTTATTTGCAGTATATGTCATATTTTTTCTTTTTATTACTCCACAAGTGCCTTATTTGCCCTGAACTTAACTTGAGATACTTGCCCCTAAGCTCCAGGGGGTAGTGTCGACCCAGAACTTTTTTTGGACTTACTTTTAACGAAATAGCTATCTCAAAATTTGTACTAAATGGGTTTGGGGAAAAAGGGGCCTGGGGGATGAGGCCAGTTGCTCTCGGATCTCTGTTGACTCTCAAATGTTTTCTACAAATTTCAATTTCCAATCAAATGAACTCCTTCCATAAGAGCTCTACGTACCTCCAGGGCATAACTTAAAACGCCTGCCTCCAGGCTTTTGGGGTTTGTGCCGACTCCGGAGTTTTGTTATCTGATGAACACAGTGGCCATTTCAAAAGTTTTATTGGATGCATTTGGGGAAAAAAAGCGTGAAGGGGGGATAATTGTCATCATAACTATTTTGACTCTTAAAAAGGTTACTAAAACTTCCGATTTCCAATCGAATTAACCAATCGGAGTTTATACGACCCCCACCCTTTTATATAAAGTGCTTCTAGAAAAAATTTATAATAATAAAACGTTAAAGCCTCATGACCTTTACTATAGGCAACGCTGTAGCGTTGCCTCTGATTTTATTTTATTAAATTTCATTGGTTTGAAGGATTGATCTTTGTACAGTCTCAGAGAGAAACCTTTCTTAGATGAAGTTTTTACATATACTTTGATTAGCTTTTCTCATAGTAATACCAGCTAAGAGCATTCCTAAATCTTAATAAAAAGTAACCCTGCAAAATTGTCCCACCATTCACCAAAATTAGTATAAAATCCCTCTAAATCTCAAAATGCGTTATCTAAATCACGTGCATCTGTACGTGATATATCTGTAATATATATATATATATATATATATATATATATATATATATATATATATATATATATATATATATATATATATATATATATATATATATATATATATATATATATATATATATATATAAATAAATAAATAAGTTGTCTGTGTGTGTGTGTGTGTGTGTGTGTGTGTGTGTGTGTGTGTGTCTGTCAAGTGACGTCCTGTTTGTGTGCCGACTGACGTCATGTTTCTCGACTGACGTCATTTTAAGGATTGAGCTGTATGCGTCATGAAGTTGTTTGTCGACTGACGTCATGTTTGTCAACTGATGAAACTACTTACCGGGACACCGGGACACAAATGACGACGGGGACACAGGGAATATAAATGATTACCGGGATACAGGGACACATCATTAGAATAATGAGGTATAGATCTGAATACGGATTGTTTTTCCCATGGAAAATTATATGTTGCATGTTCAAGAGTCAGTAAACCTGACAATCTATTTATATGCACAGACAATGGGACAGCGAAGAATGTTGTATGTTCGCATGTTTTACGTAGTTAAAAACATATATATGTAATATATCTCTATTCACAGGTGGGACACAGGGACACAATTACAATGGCACGTAACTAATATGGCGCGTAACGACTTACGCACGCGGGGGGACTTGGGAGGGGGGCGCGAAGTGCCCCACTAACTAGGTGTTGGGGTGGCGCGAAGTGCCACCCCAACAGCTAGAATATATATATATATATATATATATATATATATATATATATATATATATATATATATATATATATATATATATATATATATATATATATATATATATATATATATATATATATATATATATATATATATATATATATATATATATATATATATATATATATATATATATATATATATATATATATATATATATATGTGTGTGTGTATATATATATGAATATATATTATATATTTTTCGTTGTTTTTTTTTGTATTTTTTCCAGTTTTTTATGGAACCATATGATTTGTCAACTCTGAAATCCTAAATCGGTCCTTTGTGGGCTACTGATGGAGATTTTTTTTAAAGTAAACATCTTATCTCTTATCTTATCTTGTAAAGTAACTGAATCTATCTCTAAGCTTGTTTTAATATAAATATTAATTTTCAAAATACCAGAGGGGCGCGCATGTAGGAGTGAGACACTACTTTATAAAATGAGAAACCATACAGCAATTAGTAGATGTTTGTGAAATAATTGCAGAAATGTGATCTCCTTGGGATGGGGGGCAATGGACCAAGGTGACAGGAATATTACAGCACAAAAACTTTCTTTTTTCATTATGTACGGCTCTCAATCAGAAAATTTTTGTTAAACTATAAGTGAAAAAGATGGTTCCAGCTCTTGTAGAATTGTATTAACAATCTAGTTAAATAGTTTGATCTCTCCCCTCTAAGCGTTTTCCATGATTTCCCCCTCACAATGATTTCCCCCCATGATCCCCCCCCCCAATGAAAGGATTTACAACAAGATATCTCAGTTACAAGGTCCTTTTACATATGAAATTTAATTAAGATCCAATCACTCGTTCGTAAGTTAAAAATACCTCATTTTTTCTAATTTTTCAGAATTAACCTTCCTCCAAGGAGAGCGGATTCGTTACGGTTACGTCAATCACGTATCTAGGACTTGTGCTTAATTTTTTCACCAAGTTTCATCCCGAGCCCTCCACTCTAAGCGTTTTCAAAGATTTTAGGTTTCCCCCTCAAACTCTCCTCAACGTCACCAGATCTGGTCGGGATTTAAAATAAGCGCTTTGAGACATGATATCCTTCTAAATATCAAATTTCATTAAAATCCAATCACCCATTCGTAAGTTAAAAATACCTCATTTTTACTAATTTTCCGAATTAGTCGTCCCCCCACTCCCCCTCCCAGATAGTCGAATCGGGATAAAGACTAATTCTAATTTAATTTTATCTGGTCCCTGATACGCCTGCCAAATTTCATCGTCCTAGCTAATCTTAAAGTGCCTAAACTAGCAAAGCCGGGTCCAACAGACAAACAGAACTTGCGATTGCTATATGTCACTTGGTTAATATCAAGTGCCAAAATGAAGCTGCTTGCCTTCCAAACCCCATAAATGCTAAAGCGTCATCTGTGCTTTATAATCTTTATCAAAGTTTAGGCCAGGACCTTCCACAATTTTTCTATGAGCCTTTTTTCGGGGGAAGGGGTGTATACCCTTCCACAGGTAAATGTTTAAGATTACTCTCAAAGCTATTTTGATTTCTTTTCAAACACATGAATGATCCAAATCTTCTGGAAACGGATAATTGGTTAATCTTTGCTTCCATTTAGTAATATGAGATAAAATGAAATGAAATGGAAAGAAACTAGACATTAAAAAAGAGTTTAATGTAATTCATAAATTATTGATTCCAGTTTAAGGTTCAAGTTTATTGAGATCCAACTTAAAATTTCCTGAAAGAAGGCAAATTATATTGTCTTCCATCTCCTTTTTTAATAGTTTGGGATGGGAAAGTATTTAGAATTCAAAATATTAAAAAAAAATATATACCTTTGCATTTTATACCTTTTGGTCATTTGAGCCTAATAGATATACAATTTTTGCAAGATGTCATGGTGAGGGTTTAAAGAGAGGTCTGAGGGCAAAAACAGCAATGAATAGCATTGGTTGCCCTTTGAACACCATCCTTGAAATTTCGATTTGCAAATGAATTAGTCCTTTTTAAATGGCCTTCAGTTCTTTTTACTGGGGGCTAAAAAAAGGAAATTATAGACGAGAGACAAGTTGTAATTAACTGAGAGTTGACCTTGTACTTTTTTTTTATTATAATTGAACTAGAGTCTTGTAAAGCGTTTTACCCTCTGTAGCTGTTATAAACATTTTACGTCTGAAGTTTAGTTGACTTTTCGTAGCTCCAGTTACTGAGTATAGTGAGGATGTGGGGAATTTAGCTTGAAGATTATAGAAGTTTTAAGATAGGTGGTTTTAGGATTTTTGAAAAGGACTAGATTTCAATTCCCCTGATTTTTTTTCTGACTGTCTAACAATTGCCTTACAGACAAAGAAGACAAAGACTTTCAATATTCAACCATTGGCAGAACTATACTTTGACTTGTGCATAGTCAAGTCAACACTAGTAAACTGCCATAGTTCAAGGTCTGGACGCACTAAGTATCATACCTTCGACCATGCTTCTGAGACTCATTGCGTAATGGTCAGGCTACAACATGCAAATGGTCGAGTCACATCACAGTTCCACCAGTTAATAAAAAAGCCAGAATTTGGGAAGGATTGGTGAGAGTTAATTTTAAAAACCATTCCCAAGGATGGTCTACTATTACTAAGAATAGAATCTAAGTCTTTGTATGAGTGTAGTTCAAGTGGGGTGTTCCAGAGGAAGACGTATGTGGAAGTGTTGGAGCCAGCATCCAAAGCATCAAATGTGGCTTTCCGAAGGGAGTAAAATAAGTAAAGAATTTATGAAAACAAACCCTGTTATCTGTTGGAACTCAGACAGGAAATTCAACGGGTTCTCAACAAAGCTGATGGGGGAGATATGTGGGCGAGTAATGGTTACCTTCACGGACAGAGAGAATAAGCCCAATATTGTGTTTCGCGAAGGATGGTAATAATATGCCCAATATTGTGTTTCGCGAAGGAGGGTCTATTAATGTTAAAGTTACATAAATAATTGATAAATCAAGAGGCTGCATGCTGGCAATCACAGGTATATGTACTGAGTACGTTTGGACCTTGGACCTTAGTTGACTAGAGGTAAGCTACAGTCAATTTAATGTGTTTTAACCACCATAGTCACTGCTACTATGACCCTTTAATGTCTGAAATCTAGATAACTTTTTGTAACCCCAATCACTGAGCAAAGTCAATGTGAAGTTATTAAAGGATGTTGGGAATTTTGATTATAGATTGTGGAGTTTCTTACGAAGATTTTACTGATAAGGAAGCAAACTCTCGAGATTTGCACCTTGTTAAAACTATAGCTGAATTGACTGTAGTCGTCTTTTTAATCTAATATTAAAGTTCAGGGTCTGAACACCCTCTAAGAAAGCAATGCTTTATTGATTCTGATTTTGCAGACACCGCGAAGGAGGTGCTTCCGCTAACTAAAACTATGTTTTGATTACTTCTCTAGAATGCTTTTTTTAATACCATGTCATGTTTTTTTTCAGCGACAAGATCGACAAGGAGCTGTAAAATATGTTAGCACAATGCGTAAAATACTAGTAAATTACACGAGTTCCGTAGTATAGTAAAACTACCAAAATGTTCATTCAATGGGGTCACGATCAATTATGTTAATTGGACCAATTGTTACAGTGAACATTTCTGCAAAGTCTGATTTTTTTGTTTTAGCACATTAAAAAAATTAAAAAAAAATAAATACTATGGTCATTTCATTTTTTCTTAGTGCTATAGGTCATAAACCTGCAGCATTTTTAAGAGAGGGGAAGCTGAAGGAAATCTTTCCTTTTACTTCCGTTTCTGTTTTATCTTTTTATTTCAAATTTTAAGAATCTAAGGTTTCTGGAGATCTCAGAACCCCACAATATTTATCCAATAGCATCCTTGACGATTTAAAAGTGCAAGTTTTGCATACTTCTTATATTTTTTTTCTACAAAACTTGAGAAAATTACCTCCAGTCTCCGTTTCTCAGCTTCAGCTTGCTTTCCGGCGATTAATTCTGGCGTTAAATTAATTTCTTTGTCTTGTGTCAGAATCTTTTGAAGTCTTTTAGGCGGTTGAAATTTTGCTCCTGATTCACTATTCTCTTTGTCATCCATTTCTTCGTCAAAATCTATTTCATATGCTATACTGTCTGGCAATGCTATAATTTCATAAAAGAGCTATATTAATTTACAGAAAAAACCGTAATTGTTAAGACAAAAATCGGTAATTGAAGCTCGTATCAGATATTTCAAATATATATATATATATATATATATATATATATATATATATATATATATATATATATATATATATATATATATATATATATATATATATATATATATATATATATATATATATATATATATATATATATATATATATAGAATATATATATTCGTAGAATATATATATATATATATATATATATATATATATATATATATATATATATATATATATATATATATATATATATATATATATATATATATATATATATATATATATATATATATATATATATATATATATATATATATATATATATATATATATATGTATGTTTTTAACTACGTAAAACTTGCGAATCTACAACATTCTTCGCTGTCCCATTGTCTGTGCGTATAAATAGATTGTCAGGTTTACCGACTCTTGAACATGCAACTTATAATTGTCCATGGGGAAAAAAAATCCATATTCAGATCTATACCGCATTTTTATAATGATTGCCATTGAGCTTTGTTGATGGTGATTGTTAATCGAACATTCCCTGTGTCCCCGTCGTCATTTATACATTCCCCCCTGTGCCCCCGGTGTCCCCGTCGTAGTTGTCCCTGTGTCCCGGTCGTCATTATATTCCCTGTGTCCCGGTCCGTAATTTCTCTTTGAGTGTCCCGGTCGTCATTTATATTCCATGTGTCCCAGTCGTCATTTGTGTCCCAGTGTCCCGGTCTGTAATTTCTCTTTGAGTGTCCCAGTCGTCATTTATATTCCCTGTGTCCCGGTCGTCATTTGTGTCCCGGTATATATATCGTGCAAATTGTCTAGAAGATGGCACCAGATTTCCTCAGGTAATCTTTGCTTGCTTAGTCAATTGGGGCGGAGCCACCAGCTAAGTCTGACCATGGTGGAGAGAGCAGCAAAGGTGAGTCAAGTAAAGTAAAAGTATATTTGTTGTCGATACTTGTCAATACACACCCGCTGCAGCAATGCTCTAAATGTATGGAGACTTCAAGAACGTACATCCTTTGCCAAAACAACTAAAAAGAATACAATAAACCATAAATCTTTCTAAATGAAGTTCACTTACGTTGTTGAAAGATCCAAGATTCAATCGGTTAAAACTATAATATCCAGTCAGGGGCGCAGCTAAGGAGGAGAGGGGGTGTTTTAAGGTGTAGAGTTCTAAGAACTTTTTTCTTATATGTCACTTCCGCAAATTTCCGCCATTTTGTTTGTTTGCCCAGAAGCTGCTGATCAGAAAAGGTAAAGAAGCTCAAACAACTCTTGTACATGGCCTTATTTTTGGAATCCATAGTGAATTATTGAGGATGCTCTTTGGTGTGTAATAAACCGGGACGAAACATAATACCATGAATATTGGCAGAAAATAGGGGCGTATAATCTGAGTAACTTTGTTTCTGGAGGAAAATTTATTGGCAAATTATATCGATATCGTATCGGTACGCTTCTGGTATATTGGTATCGGTATCGTATCCTAAATATGCATATCGGTTGGCAGAAGAAAACCAAAGAAACAAAGGTTTGGCAATATGTCTTTCATAATGACAAGGGTACAAACCCCCTAGGTAATATACGTAATAATTTCTGTTCATTTTAAATTTTAATGTTACTCCTTACTTTCAGTTAAAAAAAAAATTAATTTAATTTCTGGTCTTTTTTTAAACAATACTGGTATATCTAGCGCCCCCTTCATAGAAATTATCTTGACCCATTAAAAATTCCTCCAAGAAAACATCTGTATACTTACCAATAACGTATGCTATATGTAAACAATGGGGAACGCTCATAGCTTGCAGCCCTTCTCCCGAGGAATATGGGGGATTAAGTCGTCCTCAAAGACATAGTTATTAGATATTTTGACTGTGCTGAACAAAATGGCTATTTTTGATCTTGTGACTTTGAGAAAAAATGAGCGTAGGAGGGGGCCCTGTTGCCCTCCAATTTTTTGAGTGACTTAAAAAGGGTACTAGAACTTTTAATTTCCGTTTGAATGAGCTGTCTCGCGAATTTCTAGGACCATGGGGTCGATAATATACAATTCTTGGACGAACAAAATAAATATTCGAAAAACGAAATAACTGGGGAAATACCACCCTAGAAAATAAATTGAACAAACACACGAATATTCCAATAATGGATTAGTTGGACTTAAATCACACAGGGAAAGCCACCCTGTGACACAAACAAAATATTAACACCTGATGCTGGTCACTTCAAATGGAAATTACACTATTTTGCTGAATGTAATCTGCACCTAGGCAGATTACGCCAAAAAGTACAGGTTTATCTTAGCATCCTAACAAAATTACGCACAAATTGACAAAATTTCGCTAATTGGGCATATCAATGATCTCATAGCCACTAATCGTGAAGATTATTTCTAAGTCCACTAAATCTACTCGAAGTATAATCCAACATATATTTTCTTTTATCTGTTCTTACATCCCATTTTATTTTCTAATACGGAGTGATTCCATTACTAAAATTTCAACCCATCCTTGGATATAATTCATAAATAACTCAACTTTTGTTTCTTTTTATTTACCTATTCTCAAAACTGTTCGATTATTCTTGTGAAGAAGGTCGATTTATCTGTTTTTCTCTATTATTATTTTATTTCGGTAAGCTATGCATAAACGACCATTCATCAAAGGTACCTTTGATTATACAATGTGTCCTGTCTAGGTAGGGTTAAGCTCGTCAAATTTTCAATTACCAATGGGATATTTAATTTTGGAATTTTCTGCGCATTTTTTTTTTTTTTGTGGGCTACCATAGACTGAATTAATTCGTATCTTTGGAAACATGTCTTAGCTTCACTACTCTTGTCTCAGTAGTGGTCCTAGTCTATAGCTTCCTTCTGTGTAGGGGCTGGCGGTGCCAGCGTATGTGGTAATGTGCCATCGGTGCCACTACTGGTCTCTTTTAGAGTATGATATCAGGTTCAAGTGGTCCACAGTCTCTCGTCGACTATTCTGCTCCCAATATTTTTAAATCTAATGGGTTACCAGGGTCAGTCCTGAAGCCACTAATGTAAATTTTCTGGCAGTATGGTATCACAATCAACTCTAACACGTAAAACATTCTACGTGCTCTGCCCTTGCTGATTTCCAATAAACAGTAGGGATAAAACAGGCATGCTTTCTACGGTATGTATTTGCCACACTAATTGGCCCAAGATGCCACTTTAAAGGCCATAGTCATCAAGCTCAAAAATCATCTGAAAAACTCTTCTCTCCACCAGGAATGATACCTCAAATAATATAAGATCGTCCTGGTAATCTCGGTATCATCCAGGTAAATTTTAAAAGTAGAAAGAATAGCTTACGTCTTTTCAAAACAGATTTCATAAAAAGACTAAAAAAGTAACTCTTGTCATGGAGATAAAAGTAAAAACCACCCAAGGTATGACACACGGGACGAGCCAATCCTAGCCCTGACATGGTTGATACAAAGCAATACGTCCTCTCCATTGAGTCTTCTTTCCACCCTCGACAATCTTTCCCCAAATATGACGGTCCAAAATACATTTTATCAGGGATCAATAATCCTAACCCCATATTTATTATCTAACTAATTAGTTAGCCCGTCTACTAGAAAATATAATTTGCTAAAAGGGAAACCAAAAATTACAAAGTAAAAAAAGGAAAGTTAAATTATGGAGGAAACGTTAAGTCCCTGAGTGGGAATACTTTAGTTTAGCAAAAGAAACGAAAAAGGTACATATATATATATATATATATATATATATATATATATATATATATATATATATATATATATATATATATATATATATATATATATATATATATATATATATATATATATATATATAATCTGTTGTTATGCTGAAGACGGGGCATATAGACGGCCATATAATTTTTGCCCATATACCAGGAACTTACCAAGAGGGGAATCAGGGCCTGCCCACTCCAAAAATCCTAATTAAAAAAAAAAAATTGAAAAACTTTTCAAAGATAAAAGTGGCTAGCACAATCTTGATTTGATTTTCTTTTTGTCCCAGTATATTTCTATTTTATTGAACAGGGGTCAAGTGGTCTCAGTCAATTGGGTCTCAGTAGACCTCGGACCCAACGAGACCAATTTACCTTGAGACCCAAAACACCTTCGGTGAGCTTTCGTGATGTATCCTCAGTTTAGAAGATCTTGGGGAAGGATTTTCCCGTAGACCAGAGATACGATTTTTGGTTACATTTAGTGGCCTCCAGTCTAATATGTCCTAAACAGGTAAAAAAAACTCAAGTGCAGAAATTTTCTTGCAAAAATGAATCTCACAAAACCCATAATACAGCATAAGAAATTTGTTTAATTTTGAAAATCCCTATGAGGTAAAAAATGACTTAATAAAAAGAAATGAACAAGTGAAAAAACAAAATGATTTCGGATCATAAAAATGATTTGACTATCCCATTTTCTTAGATGAAGTTTCTAAGTTCATTTATTTAGCAATATTAATGGCCCTTGGCCCTAAGTATCAGATTATTGTCCTTTTTCGTTTCTTTTGCTAAACTAAATTATTCCCACTCAGGGACTTAACGTTTCCTCCATAATTTTACTTTCCTTTTTTACTTTGTAATTTTTGGTTTCCCTATTAGCGCAATATATTTTCTAGTAGACGGGCTAACTAGTTGGATAATAAATATGGAGTTAGGATGATTCATCCCTGATAAAATGTATTTTGGGCCGTCATATTTGGGGAAAGATTGTCGAGGGTGGAAAGAAGACTCATTGGAGAGGACGTATTGCTTTGTATCAACCATGTCAGGGCTAGGATTGGCTCGTCCCCGTGTGTCATACCTTGGGTGGTTTTTACTTTTATCTCGATGACAAGAGTTACTTTTTTAGTTTTTTTTTATGAAATCTGTTTTGAAAAGAATTAATCTATTCTTTCTACTTTTAAAATCTTTTTACTAGCTTAGAGTTGAACTAGGCTACCTGGACGATACCGAGATTACCAGGACGATCCTATATTATTTGAGGTATCATTCCTGGTGGAGAGAGGTGTTTTTCAGATGATTTTTGAGCTTGATAACTATGGACTTTAAAGTGGCATCTCGGGCCAATTAGTGTGGTACATACATACCGTAGAAAGCATGCCTGTTTTATCCCTACTCTGTTTATTGGAAATCAGCAAGGGCAGAGCACGTAGAATATTTTGCGCGTTAGAGTTGATTGTGACACCATACTGCCAGAAAACTTACATTAGTGGCTTCAGGACTGACCCTAGTAACCCATTAGATTTAAAAATATTGGGAGCAGAATAGTCTACGAGAGACTGTTGACCACTTGAACCTGATATCACACTCTAAAAGAGACCAGTAGTGGTACTGATGGCACATTCGCACATACGCTGGCACCGCCAGCCCTTACACAGAAGGAAGCTATAGATTAGGACCACTACTGAGACAAGAGTAGTGAAGCTAAGACATGTTTCCAAAGATACCAATTAATTCAGTCTATGGTATCCCACAAAAAAAAAAATGCGCAGAAAATTCCAAAATTGAATATCCCATTGTTTATGTATGAACTTACATTAAATTGTGAAAATTAAAATTAAAAATGTATGAAAAAAAACTTTTTAAAGCAGCCTTAGCATCCTTACTTCAACAAAGTTCAACCAGGTCTTGGTCCTTGGAAAAAAATTTCTATTGTTTCTAAGTTGTGTTTATTTGATTTGGAAAGGCAGTGTGGTCTTCGTCGCTGTTTGTTATTGGCATTGGATTAATTCGCTGCTTCCCAATATTCTTCAAAGCAAAAACCCAACAACAATAACTCCACTTGTTGTATAGATTAATAAATGTTTTGAAAAAAAGCAAAAGTTTATTCGATTAAGTTAATATGTTTCTATTTGAGGCATTTTTTACTTCTATTCTGTTTCTTTGTGCTTTTAATTTGTTTTTGGGTGATTTACTTGTTGTGTACAGTTTTTTGTGTATATAGCTACTAGGCTTTTAAAATACACAAGACTTTAGGAGTATAGATGAAGCACAGCTGGGATTACCACATAAACCAAAAGTAAAGTGTTCAATCAGCTATTTTTGTTTACGATGTTCATGATATTCACCTGAATACTTTTGGGAAATATTTTGGTCATATGAAAGTCATGCATATTCCTATGTTTGCCATGAAGAGTCCTGGGACCCATCGTGTGTAGTGCATTTATCCTTTGCCCGCATTTGCGCAATGACGAATTTATATACCATTGCTGTGCTTTGATACGCTATTAGAAAATTAATCAATTGATGAACGGAAGTGCTGACGACTTCCGTTCATGACGCCGTGATATGTCCGATTTCTGAAACAAACATGCATGTATGCATAAATACAGTCACATGTTTTCTTCCTGGTATTCTGCAAAATAGTAACCCAGCCACAATATTTCGAGTGGGAGTGTATAAAGATAAATCCTTAGTAACAAAAAAAAGTTTATATGACTAATTTCTTATGTCGGTAGATTAGGTATTTTCACGTTGTATTCTGGTTCTGTGCGTGTTTGTAATTTGCACTATTGTTTAATTTCCTTGCTTGCTTGTTATTTATTTATATTTTTGTGTGTACTTAGCCCATGGGCTTTTGAAATATACTTATCTATCTATCTATCTATAGGTTGTTCCAGGAATTCTCCAGGGATAGAGTGGGAAGTTAAAAATGAATTAGATTAAGCTTTTTTTGGCGTATTTAAATGCGAAGTTTTCAATATATAATTTATTTTAAAGGCTGTGAACAAAGATATGTACTTCGCAGATGACTGCTGAACGATGTTATAAATATTGTTTTGTTGATAAATTTGTCTGATAAGTTTACCTTTAGCTCCATTGGTTTCTGATGGTTCCTCGTCTGTTTTTATATCGATTGCTCTCACTTTTGACGATGTACAGCCCATTTCCCATTAATACTTTCTCCCTCTAGAAACTGATTCATGACTTGAACGTATATTAAATCTGTCAATCTGAAAAGAGACAAAAAACCATTTGACACATAATACACAAACTAGGTATACACCTAGATATACAAACTAGGTATACAAGAATTAATAAATATAAAAAAAAAATACACACAAAACATGCGCACAGTAATAGCCAAAAAACTTGTCCTTAAAAGTTGAATTAGAATAATAATTAATAATTTGGCTAATTCTAAATAACAAAAGTTTACTGTGGATACTAATTTATGGAAATTTCTAAAAAAGAGCTTGAAAACCCTGAAAAGCGGCGAAAGAAGGAAGTGCAAACTGTCCCACTGGAATTTAGATAGTTGAAAATCCTCCAATGGTGGTCTCCAGCCTGCATTTATAAAGCCCTAAGAAATTACATTTTGGACAAACACATCTTACAAAACAATAGGGAAATTTTTCCAAGACAGTGGAATTCAATTCAGTGGATGTTTCGCCCCTATTGCCAAGGGCCGTCTTCAGCACAACACCAGAAAAAACTTACATTAAAATGTGAAAATTAAAACCAAATTGTTTATATTAAATTAAAACTAAATTTTTAATATTTCTTTGAATAGGGGCTTGGGGGAGCATTCACTAAATTCTTTATACTCAGAGTGAATTAAAATGATCTATCTAAATATTTTACTAAACTAATTTATAATAGTACTGACACAGTTACAAAAAGGCCTTTGAGACAAGCTGCCAAAAAAGCAAGATTAGCTTTGAAAACTTGTATTATATTATTTTGTGCTTTTTTTTAATGAATTTATCATCTCATATCATTTTATTTATCAGTCCTGGTTGAACTTCGTGGAAGTAAAGATGCTAGGACTGCTTTAAAAAGTTTTAAAAAAAATTAGTTTTAATTTCCGTATTTTAATATAAGTTTTTATATACATATATATATTTTTTTTTCTGGTGCTGTGCTAAAGACAGCCCTTGGAAATAGGGGTAAAATATCCACTGAATTGAATTCCACTGTTTTGGAAAAATTTCCCTATGGAAAGGCAGTGTGGTCTTCCAACGCTATTTAAATTGCATTTTGACCTGTGTGTTTCTGTTGGAGTGGTTCTTAGAACCCTATAAATATGTAATTTTCTTCTGAAGGCTTCACGAGAACTTGTTTTTGCCCGAAACGCATTATCAACTAAAATCTGAGATCTGTAAGAGTTTCAATCTTTAAAGACTCAAGAGCAAACTTATAACTTACAAATGTTTCTTCAAGGATGATTTTAGCTGCTCTTTTTTTGGCTCCTTCAACATCATCACTTTGATATTCAATGTTATGAATTTGACGCCCCAGAACGGGGCATGTACATTTTAATATGGGACGTGTGTATATAAGATATGCCATTTTCATCTGATTTACTTGGACACGCAAGCGGCACATTGAAATGGAAGAAACAGTTGCTTTTCTGGAATAACCATTTAAAATGAGCTCTAAATGAGCAATCGACCCTGAGATTAACTCCCAGGAATGTAGCTGACGATACAAGCAAAAACCAGGGAGTTGAGCAAACAAGATCTTGTTTCAGCGGATTAAATCTTACGATTTTGGTTTTGCTTTCGTTGGTCTGCAAACTATTGGCGCTACATTCTCCTTTGAATTTCGTTAAGAGAGCAGGGCGGAATTGGGGCATAGCTTGGGTTGTATATACTGTGAATTCAAAAAGCGCAGATAGATTGTTTACGTGTTTTAATCGGTTATCCGTGTTGTCCATAACATAAATAATTAAAGCAAAAAAAGTAGAGGGGTCTATTTGGTGCCTTGCAATCACTACTGTACGCATGTAATCACTTCCCAGTCAGAGTCGAGATCACCGAGAAAGTGGGCGTAGACTCACGGGTACTTGGAACGTAGGAAATTAATAACAAGCGGTAAGATATGTTTATGTGTGCGCATTCTTTTACGTGCGCGCGTAGCAGCCACGAGGTGCTTAATCAAATTAAACACTTTCCTGTAATCAATGAGCAACAAATCAACAAAAGCATCTCCGAATTTGATCCATTGAACGATCAATTGATAAAATCTAGTTAAATATATTGTGGTACTAAATCCTTTTAAGCAACCATATTGTATGGGTCAAGTGAATCTGCGACTTGCGATAAAGTTCATGGTAAATAAAGAACTCAGTGACTTAGGCAAGGTTCGGCGTGATTGAAATGGGTCTTAACTGATCACAGTTTCGGGATTCTTCAACTTTGGACCAACACGTACATAAGCTTGTTTCCAAGGCTGGGGGAATGACTGGTCATTAAAGCACTGATTAATGACCGAGTTTTTGCAAAAATATTTACTGACAACTCGCTAGGATGGGAAGCACAGTTATTTTGCATTTTGGTGTCATCCTGCAAGCTTTGCACTCAGAAACTTGCTTGATTTCATCACATTCACAGTCACCTATTAGAGTATTCAACTCAACTTCGCTCAATGATGAATACATAGTGCAAATTTTGGTAAAGTGAGAGTTGACTTCTTTGCTGATATCAAAGTCCCATCTGTTCTCAGCATCCGTAGCTCACTGCTAACAGATTTTCTGCCCATCTGTTTGACTGCCGAATGCCACTTATGCAAATCACTGTGAAGTAGGGGGCAATTTTCTCAATAACATACTTCTTCTTTACATGTCTACTGACACTGAGAATGTGGTTCCATAACTTTTTCGCAGCTGAAGTATACCCTGAACTATGTAGTCGGAATCTGAATTTGATTAATCGTTTCAAGCCTTTCGTGATCCACGGGTTGTGAAATTAAAAAATGGCAATACTTTATTCGAGAAAAAATCATGTTACTTTTCGATAAGCAGGGAGTTGAATGTTTCAACCTTAAGGTTTAACTCTGTGATTGAGTATATTTCTTCGAATGAATAATTAATAACCAATCCACCGACAAAGGCAAATACAGAGTCCCGGTTCAGTGGAGAAACTGTCACCTTGATTCTTTTCGGCTTCGGCATGTTGTTCTTCACTTGTAAGAGGATTACAAACTGATCGTCAGTTTGCAATGTACCTATTGAGAGGGGAGGAAGGTGAATTTCACTGACATTGGTAAATATCAGGTACGAGGTACTGCCACTTTGATGGGTGAGGATGTTCACTACTTATATCATATCAAGCGCATTCGATAGCCACTGTTTGTTGGTCTGGTTAAGGTCGCCTCCAACAATAAAGGCAGGAGCCGCATATGCAAGTCGAAACTTATCAAGGCAGGATTGCAAGTAAGCCGCAAGCTCCTTTTTGTTTTTGGGACTGTAAAGTCACGCAAGATTTCATCACATCCCATGTGTGCATTGTCGTTACGCATCACCCACGTGTGTGTTCCCAATTACGTAACGTGCAATAGTAAACAAACCTCTTACGTAACATACACTTGCGTCTTGAAGAAGTTTTTAAAGGCGTTGGGACTGGTATTCTAAGGGATAAGGATGCATTGAAAACTATAGAGGGATAAATGCTAACACATCCTTTACTAATGAAAGATGTGTGTTTACGTTCCAAACGCAATTTTCTAAATGTAAGTTTTTTGCTTTTACAAACGTACCTATTGCCACTGCTGGTTGTTTGTGTTTTGAAAACAGTTTTCGTTTAATAATGGTTTTACAACGTGCTTTGGTTGAATTTTCTAATTTAAATTGGCCATTGACAAAATTGCAGCTCAATTTTCTCTATCGACGGAATTTTCTACTCAGCATTGACTTAGTATCGACTCAGCATATTATATCGCAAGGGAAGAGCCTTCCATGGAATCAGCAAGTGCAATAGACTAAAAAGTTTTGCACCACATAAACAACATTTCAAAAACCGAAAGTTCTGCTAAGTATTGTCAAATGCAAATCGCATTTTTTGCAAAACGCAAAAAAATTGCAGGAAATTCAACTACCTCGCTAAGAAATATAAAAAGCTTTAGAATTGCAATATTTTGGTCTATAGTTTGTCAATTATAATATTTTGGTCTAGAATTATAATATTTTTCTATAGTTATATTACGGAATTATAATATCATCACATATGTATATATCAAACAGTTCGTGGTAACGAACTGTAAGGAGCGACCCGGCTCAATAGTAACCAAAACTCTAAAAAATGGAATTTTTATACCAATAGCTAAATCAAAAGAATCGCATTTTAATGCTGATTTTAAATGTATAAGTTTCATCAAGTTTAATCTTACCCATCCGAAAGTTACGAGCCTGAGAAAATTTGTCTTATTTTAGAAAATAGGGGAAAAAACCCCTAAAAGTCATACAATCTTAAAGAAAATCACACCATCACATTCAGCGTATCAGAAAACCCCACTGAAAAATTTTTAAGCTCCTATCCACAAAAATGTGGATACTCGTATTTTTTGCCAGAAGACTGTTTGCTTGGAGTGGAGATTTAAACTACATTTTCGGGGGTGTCAGACCATTCTCCTCAAAAATTATCTGATATACCCCTAGAATGTATGGTCATGTTTAGTACAAAGGGCGTATATTACTTTCTCTAGTCTTTCAAAGGGCGTACACACTTTAGGTTTTCTAGTCTAATCTATGAATTAACAACGCTTCTTTATAAAGGTCTTTGTGTCGGCCCTACGGCTTCTGGAATTGGAACTGGGGTCCCATAGCACCAACTAAGTAGAGATCCGTCCACTCTGTCTCCACAGGCACACTCACAAGAACAACCATATTAAACAATCTGATTAAGGGTATCTATCCCCTTCTCTATAGAAAATAGAAATCCTCTATCTCTAAAGCAGTGCTATTACTAATCTCCCACAGTCACGACCCTTTTTCAATTTATCTCATCCAATAAATTTGAAATTACCTCACATCAATTTGCCAAACATAAAGTCCTAAGCCAGTTAGATGTTCTCCGGGGAAGTTCACTTCGCTTCTTCTAACTAGAAATAAAACTAAGCTTGGGCTGCAGCAACTTTTTCACTGAACCTGGCAATTATTATTGATCAATCAGATTTCGTGCAACTCAAACATTCTCTATTGATATACAACAAGATATAGTCACGGTATCACTTTATAAATCTATTACTATTGTATTAATAAAATAGACTGTCTTATGAAAATGGATTCAGTGTCGAATAGAATGGAATGCTTAAACATTAAACAGGTAGACCAATCGAGAGGCTAAATTAAGCTAAGCCCAGTTTTTATTTGCCGTTTTATCGATAAAGCGATAAGAAAAACAACCAGAAACATCAATGAAATATGGAAGAATGAAAATAGCGGAATATGCCGGTTAGGCAAGTTTGAAAAAATCGGCAGTTTAAATTTTATTTAGTTTCTACATATTTGATTTTATTTATCTAGTTATTTATTTTGTATTGTCCAAAGGCTCCCACCGACTCGGCATTAGAAACAAAAAGATCAAAAAGCTTGAATTTTTAATGCTTCAAATTGCTAAACTTACACACCGATGTGGAATCCTAATCAAAAAATAGTTTAAGCTACACTCTACAGATACAAAAAGCCTCTCAACTTCTAAAAACCATGGCTCAGAAAAAAATTGATATAAAATAGGTATTATGAACATGACGTTAAGAGGTGGGATAAGAATAAGATATATACTTTTGAGATATTGTGATTAATTAGTATAAATTAGGTTTTCTGCAATTTTATTATGTGTTTTTCTGCTCTTCTGCAACTTTCACATATAAACTATAAATAATTTTTTAGATTAAAATTACTTGAAAATCGGTAAACCAATCCTAGAAAAAAGGGTAATTTTCTTGTGTTTTAAGCAAGTTTAGGTCCTTCCCCAAAAGAAAAGTTTAGGTGATAACAAAATTCCGGCTTAGTGAATGGGTGGATCTGAGACCAATGAATCCAATGACTTAAGTATCTTGTCCGTTAGGTGGAGCTCAATTTTCGAAAAATCGTTTGTTTCACTGGGAGCATATTTTCAACTTTCCCAAATTCTTAAAAGAGCAAACTTCAGTGTAAAACATCCGATTTTCAAAAAAAAAACAAAAACAGTCACTATGCTTTTTATTTTTGCTTAATTTACAGAAACATTATTACTATTCTCTAAATTAGGTATACTTTCTTGAAGAAATTGCAACCAATGTTGAACGGAATGGGAACTATAAGACAATGAAAAAAATAGGAACAATTTTGCTGTGAAGTATGCATAGATATGTCATCAAGAGGTATGACAAAATAACATGTTAGAAGTAGTATAAACAACAGTATCCATTTTAAAAGGCTTCGATAACTTAAAATCATTTTGTTAGCTTAAGCGTCGGCTAACCGTCTCAAAGACAAAGGGCCCTTTCAGTGAATTTGTCCACAGGACTAGCCATCATCGAAGGCTATTAAGAATTCATGGTTTGATTATGAAAAAAGACTGAAAAGGCAATGAATTGTTACGCCCCTGTGTCGGCTAAGTTTTCAATGAAACCGGGTAGCACCACAAGGAACTATCAAAGCTGCCAAATTGGTCGAATTGTATGTATTTTTAGCTGATTTTATCGTTTTTCTAGCAGGTATGCTAGAACATTTATAGGGACCGCCCCGTTCCTGATACTTAAAAAGAAAAGTCTGCTCTGTTTGACCCAAAAATAAAATTTACTCCCTCTAACATTTTGAGTTAAATTAAAACTAAAAGTCTCTACTCAGCATTTAAAGAGAATCTTTTTTTTAAGATTTCCTGGGAGGTATATGTTAACATTTAATCTTCTGTCGTTTGTTCGGATCTAAATTGTTGGGCCACACAAAGTAGAAAAGCCTACGACTATATTTGATGCGATAGAGTGAGCCTTTAAAGTATCAAATCTCCTTATGGTTCCTGAATTTTTAGGAATAAATCGTCAGTACAAAACACTCGATTACAAAAAAAAATCCAATATTGGTTTCATCCTCGGTTAATCCTTCAAAACAACATAGCATATATACTTTCTACTTCACAACAGTTACCAAAATGTATTCTTAATAACGGTATCGTTGCTCTCAAAACAAAAAGTTGTATCTCAATTTTTAATGGTGTGCAAAAATCTTTTAGTCTATTTTATCGGTGGTCCAAGGGATGGTAAACTTTGAGGGTTTTTTTCATTACATAGATAGAATTCAAGGGAACACACCACTCGCTGCGTCTTCTCGTGCTTCTTCCAGATATACAAGTCGCTTCCTTCATAAATTTTGCTTTTAGCCCTTAATAGCTCTTAGAGTAACATCTGAGCCTTGAGCTCTTAGAGTAACATCTTGTTCCGTACTACTTGCCTGTAAAAAATAATTACCAAAAATTCTGAAAACTATTTAATATAATCTTATATGCTTTCTTATGTTAATAACAAAAGTGGATTGTTTTATTTAATCCCCTCCTCCTACTCTGAAGGATACGCATAGAACCCACTAGAAACATTCACTCTATTTAAGAGGCAACACTGTAACGTTGTCTATAGTAAAGACGATTTACAGTTATGGTAAAGACCATTAAAGACCATTTAGTAAAGACCACATAAAACGGCAAGCGTTTTAAGTTATGCCCCGGGGTCATATAAGCTTCTTATGGAAGGGGGGGTCACATAAAATTGGGAGGGAGCTCATTCGATTAGAAATTGATGCCATTTTAAGAGTCAATAGCGATCAGAACTAGTCTCCCCCGCCACTTTTTCCCCAAATAAATTCGTTCATAATTTTTAAATAGTCATTTTGTCCAAAATAGTCTATGGATCATATAACAATGCCTTTGGGGTTGACTCCAACCCACGAACCCCGGAGTCAAGGGCTGCAAGTTACTCCCCAAAAGCATATAACGTTTTATGGAAAGGAATGGTCGTATAGGCCCAAACTTTGAAAAGACTCATTTGATTGGAAATTGAAAGTTATAGTTCCTCATTTTGAAAGACAAAATTAATCAGAGGGCAACTGGCCCTCAATGTCCTTTTTCCCTCAAATACATCCAATCAAAAATTTAAGATAGCCATTGTGTTCAAATAAGTCCAAAGATTATATAGTCATACCTTCGGGGCTGGTAAGCCCCCAGAGCCCTGGAACAATATTTTTAAGTTATACCCCTGGGCATTTAAGATTTTTATGGGAAAAGTGGTCAATTAAACTTTATAGGAGGCTCACTTGATTGAAAATTTCCTTTTTAAAGAGTTGAAAGTAATCGGAGGGCAAATAGCTCCCCCTAAGCCCTCTTTTCCCCAAACGAATCCAATCTAACTTTTGAGAAAGCCACTTTGTCCAAAGATCATATAAAATGCTTTTGGGATTGACCCAATCCCCCAAGCCTGGGACATGGATGGTAAGTTATGACTCAGGAGCTAGTCATGTTTTTATTGAAGTGGTGGTCGTATAAACTTTGAAGGAAGCTTATTTTATTGAAAATTGAAAGTTCTAGTTCCTTTTTAAGAGTCTGAAGTGATCGGAGGGCAACTACCCACCACGGCCTTTTTTTCAAAATGTATCGGACTGAAATTTTGAGATGGCCATTTTGTTAAAAATAGTCCAAATTTCAAATAGCTATGGTTCTAGGTTTAAAATCCCCCTCAACCAAGGTTTGAAGGGGGTCGTATAACCTCTGGAGGAGGCTCATTCGACTGGAAATCGAATTTTTTTCCCTTTATCCGAGTTGAAAGTGATCAAAGGGTAACCAGTCCCTCCCCACCTCTTGTGAGCTTTTTTACTCAAATACATCGGATTGGTTCGGATTAAATCTTGAAATAGCTATTTTGTTGAAAATTGTCCAAAATTCACATAACTGTAACTAAGGGGTTAGAAAATCCCTCCTAGCCCCAGGAGCAAGGTTTTGTAACTATTGAAAGTTGCTCATTGTTAACATATAAGGTTTCTGTGGAAGGCGTGGCCGAGTTTACTTTGGAGGGTGCTCATCAGTTGGAAAGTGAAATTTATAATTCTTTTTTGAGAAGATCTAGAGGAGTCAAAAGCGACCAAAGGGCAACCAGAACCTCCTTCTCTTCCTCAAAGGTATCCAGTCAAACTTTGAGATAGTCATGTTGTTTAGAATAGTCAAAATGGCAAATAACTAGGCTTCCAGGGTTAAACCCCCTCCCAGTCCCCTAGGAAAGGGATGTGTGTTGTTCAAGCTGCTTATTGTTACTTTCATATTTTCTTTACTTTGATAGACCTACTTGGACTTACGGGTTTAGGGAACAAAAGTATGATTTACGGAGCAAAGGTGTAAGTTATGCAAGTTGCTTATTGTTACTTTGATACTTTGTTCACTTTGACACTTTTTTACTTTGATATTGTTACTTTGATAGTAGTTTTGATACTTTGATGATACTTTAAGGAATACTTCGATGGTATTGAAAAAAAAAATGATTTTGAAATAGTGGATTTTGAAAAAGTTGAAACTTTTCAATAAAAATGAACAGATATTAATTAGAGGAGTTCCCAAAAATAAAGTTTTTTAGAAAAAAAGTAAAGAAAATATTAAAGTTAAGATCAACAGAAATAAGAATCTTTAATAATTTAAAATCAAAACGACCAGAAACTAACGAATTAAAAAATAAATGAAACCCAAAGCGAACCCAAAATAAATGAACAATCATGGCAAACAAACATAAACAGGTACTAATATAAATGATTAAATAAATTATAAAACGAGAAAAAGTTAAATTGAATGCACAAATCAAGCTTAAAGTGAACACAAATCACTAAAACGAAGAGTTTGGCTACTACCCCCTTCCCTGACGGTAAAAGTATAAGGCCTATTGCGTTACTGTCACTTCACTGAAAACTGTATGTATGTTGAACAGTCTCGCAAAGAACTAATAAAATTAATCTGAATATTTGATATATAATAATATTAATTGTTGAAAGCTCAACAGCTCAAGATTTTATTTCGCTGCAATTTTTATTTTATTTTCACTATATTTTATTTTATTTTATTGTATAAAAGAAAATGTTTGCATTAATAAAACGAATATAATTCGTTTTAGTGAAGTGCCAAATACACAGTAGGCTTTACACTTTTACAGTTAGGGAAACGGGCAGTCACCAGATTCTTGTTTGTAGTAAAAACTGTATGTATCTTGGACAGTCTTGGAAAGAAATAATAAAACTCAAGTGAACACTTGACATATATTGATATTAATTGGTGAAAGCGGTGAAATTGGTGAAATTTTATTTTCATTTTATTTTATTTCATTTTCAATGTTATAATAAGTACAAAAGAAAACAGTTGTAATACAATTCTTTTCAGTAAAGCGCCAATGACGCAATAGGCTGTATACTTATACTGTTAGGGAAGGGGGTAGTACCCAAACTCTTGTATGTAGTAATTTTTGTTCGCTTCAAGCTTGACTTGCAGATTCATTTTAAGTTTTACTTGTTTTAAGACTTATTGATTCATCATATGATACATGTTACATGTTGGCTTGCTATGATTGTCTAATTTAAATTCTGTTCGTTTTGGGTTTTTGATTTATTTTTTAATAGTAATTTCTGGTCATTTTGAGTTTAAATTATTATAGATTTATTTCTGCTGACCTTAAGTTTAAAATGGCCTTTACTTTTGTTTTAAAAACATGAGTATTTTTATGATAAACGCCCTACCGCTCAACTTTTTCATTCATTGACGCATTTTAGAACCGATTTTTTTTCGTTAGTTTCTTTCACCGGGAGGCAAGACAAAGAAAAGTGACAGCATAGAAGGAAAACAATGAATTTGGGCTGTATATTCGTAAATTATGGTGGTAAACTATTTGTACAGTGTGAAGTCAGAAAACATGTCTTACTACATGATATGCAGAATAATTGTACCTAACACATTAGGCATGCAGACCCGCGATACCTTACCCCTACCCCCCTCAATGTGCTAATATACAGCGCAAATTTGTTCCTAAAGTATTATATTTTTATCTTACTTTGGTACAGTTTATTAGGACTGAGTGCCAGAGAAACATATTAGAAGAATATCAGGGACTTCAGGCTAAGAAGCTTGCCTCAACGTGGACTACGAGGATTTGTCAACCGTCTGCAAGACAATACTTCTGCATTATCTGCAGCAATAATATCTGCAGTAAACTTGTTAATATATCTACAAAACTGTGCAGACTGTTATTGGGATCAAAACAGATTGTACAGTTCAGCTATTTTATCGATCGAAAAGGAACTTGCCTCAATGATGGACTACTTGGATCTTATCAACAAGTAGTTCTGTAACAGTCAAAAAAGGTGTTTTTTTATGCATTTGTTTCAGTAAAAGTCTCCTGGTTCTCTTCCATAATTAAATGAATGCCGACTCCGATGGGTAGCCTTTATATTTGTACTGGCTGTTAGTTTTACATCTGAATGATTTTGAATCATTCAATCAATCAATCGCTGAATAAAACCACTAGCTCAATATAATAACAACTAAAATGTGTAATGTAATCAAACGACAATTGAAATTCATATAGCTTTTAGACCCAGTCTATCAAGACATCTTACCTGCAGACTGCCTGACTAATTATCTGCCTGACAGCAGAGCGAGAAAAAAGTCCAAATTGATTCTTATACGTGCACAGACAAGCCGATATTGTAATTCGTTTGTGCCTTTTTTACGTTAATGTTTAACAGTGCATAACTTTTGTTTTTAACGTTTTTGCAACTGCAAATTAGCCAAGAGCTACGAAAGTTGTTTAATAAACCGTTTTTTCTCTGTCTCTCTCTAAGGCACACGTACCATTTTTTGTGACATTAATAATAAAAGCGTTAAGCACTAGAGGTCTAGAGCCTCGTGTTGCTATATATGCTATATAATATATATATATATATATATATATATATATATATATATATATATATATATATATATATATATATATATATAAATAAGTTGTCTGTGTGTGTGTGTGTCGAGTGACGTCATGTTTGTGTATCGACTGACGTCATGTTTTCGACTGACGAAATTACAGACCGGGACATCGGGACACAAATGACGACCGGGACACCGGGACATAGGGAAGTGACACCGGGAAACAGGGAATATAAATGACGACCGCGACACTCAAAGAGAAATTACAGACTGGGACACCGGGACACAAATGACGACCGGGACACAGGGAAACAACAATAACGGGGACGCCGGGGGGGCACGGGGGATATATAAATGACGACAGGGACACAGGGAATGTTCAATTAGCAATCACCATCAACAAAGCTCAAGGGCAATCATTAGAATAATGAGGTATAGATCTGAATACAGATTGTTTTTCCCATGGACAATTATATGTTGCATGTTCAAGAGTCGGTAAACCTGACAATCTATTTATATGCACAGACAATGGGACAGCCAAGAATGTTGTACATTCGCAAGTTTTACGCAGTTAAAATATATATATATATATATATATATATATATATATATTCACAGGTGGGACAGAGGGACACAACTACAATGGCGCGTAACTAATATGGCGCGTAACGACTTGCGCGCGCGGGGGGGCTTGGGGGGGGGTGCGAAGCGCCCCCACCAACTAGGTGTTGGGGTGGAGATCTCGTGCCTTATATATATATATATATATATATATATATATATATATATATATATATATATATATATATATATATGTATTATTGTATATATATATATATATATATACAACGTTGCAGTTGCAGTATTCTACATAGCCTGTAGAATAGTAGCAGTTCCTAACAAACTTTATGGCTCTCCACAAATATTCTTCTGGTAAATTAGTCTCAAATATGGATCAGCAGAAAATATAGAAAGTCCTTGATGTCGCAGTAGATGGTCAAATGAAAAAGTTCCAGCAGAAAATGTAACGCCAGGTGGTGTAGCTGAAATGTGTCTTATAATGGATATAGATCTGGCACGAGATCTCATTCAAACAAAATTAGAGTCAAAATAGCAAATCTTGGAGCTGTATTACTTTACATCTGTGAGACTTGGCTGGCCACAACAGAAGAAGCAAGATTATTGGACACGTTTGGACACCAGTGACTTCAGTACAATCGCTGGAATAGAAGACGTGCCAAAAAAAAGACGTGCCAAAAAAAAAGTGAAATAAGGAGTCACTCAGCCTATAAGAGGAATTATTGAGCGTCATTAAAACTCTTGGAAAGGAATGCCAGGAGGGGCATTATATATATATATATATATATATATATATATATATATATATAATATATATAAAGTAACATAATATATATAATATATATATATATATAAAGTAACAAGTTTCTTGACGCTTGTGGGACCTCTTCACAAGCTGGTCCATTTTTGAGGAAACATCGGAAACGCCATATCTACTCGAAATGTACCGATTATGAGTCCAGAGTGGCAATTGCAGAAGATACTTACAAAAACAGAAGAATAAAGGTCTAATTTTCTTCCGCTCAGAAATATGGTTGCAGGTCGAACAGAGACTGTCCAGATCACCAGAGAACCTAGGGTCAACAAGCCACAGTAGTTGTTGGAAGGAAGATCCTTTGGTGCAAGGCACAGCAGATCGTCATTGGGCTTTCATCGAATATAAGTAAGTTAGCCTAGACTTACTACTTTCGGCCCTGCATGCGATACACATCCAAGGCTCCCTTTTGATGGTGACCACCTTTTTATTATTACAAGGATCCCCAGGGATACTTTTCACATTACTTGGGGTGTTTATAGCCATGGCAACTGTTCTAGTATCTTACTTAAAATTACTCGCCCAATCCGTGCGATAATCAGATCAATAATTAAATTGGCTCACCTTCGAAATGGTATCCTCAGCTCTATTTATTTTTTCTAGGCTATACTCCAATGTCAACTCCATGGGAAAAGCCAATTTGGCTGTGTTGGTCAATTGAAGCCAGTCTATGAAGTCGATTTGGCCATATGAATGAAGCCTATTGGGTAATATCGGCCAAATGGAACCGGCCTATGAAGCCAATTTTGCTAGATATGTGAAGCCAATTTGGATATAATACAGGGGGAATGGCCTGGTATTCTTCAAGAATCGTAGGATTTAACCTTGAAACCTTGACTGTTTTCCATTTTTTTTTTCTTTTTCTTTTTTTAGGTCACTTTACCTTCACGGCAATGATCTCAAGATAAAATGAAGAAGTTTATTGTGCCTCATGAAAAACAGTGTAAAAGCGTGCATTAACTATATAATTCGAATTTTATGCCTTATATTGTGTTCTTTTTTATTTTTCATTTTTTTTTGTAAATCTAAAACGTATCTATCTATCTGTGGGACAAGGGGTGCTGTTTGGGAGGATGACAAGGGGAGAGCCAGTTGCCCCCTCCCAATAATTTTCAGGAAAATTACTACGTATTTTTTAAGCTCCATGCCCCTTGACTATCCAGATATGGATCCTTCTTGCCCCCCAACAATGAAGATGCTGGATCTATGCCCCTGTAAGGGGCATAAATGGGAAATATTCTTGGGGCAACCCCCCTAATCTTAAATTTTCCCAGATTTCTGGGGATTTCATGTTCAAATCACTGAATATTTTATTATTATGCCTCCCTTTTCCCCAGAAAAAGTTCTTGCGTATTTGCCAGACCTGTCGCAAGGATGGGTAGATTTCGAACTGTTTTAATTTATAGCTAGCTCAATTGCTGAACAGGATGGTTGACTCTGTAAGTTTCCTTGAAAATTCATTAATTTAACGTCAGTAAAGCAAACATTATGAAGTAGAATAATAATTGGTCTTTTCATTCCGTTTATTGACAAAAGGTCACGTAATGTTTTCACAAAGTTAGATTTAAAATATAATTATTGCTGATTTGTTGATTCCAAGTACACAGATAAATTTTTGAAGAAGAGTTACGACTCGATTATTATTAGTGAATCGTAACAAATTATTTGAAAAACTAGGGCAAAGTGAAATAAAGATCCTGTGATCAGAGGCGCCATTTGGGAGGGTCAGGGGAGGGCAAATGCCCATCCCAGATTTCCCAAGGGGGCCCAAGCTTCCACCACAAAAGGCCCTTTTCCGACCATAATTATCCATTATGTCCAACATAATCCATTCTGTTCAAATGATTTGAACTAACTGCATGCCTATTAGCCAAAGAGCGTAATTACCTGACGACCCTTGGGTAATAACGCTATTTGCTATTAATCATTGTAAACTTTGAAAGTAGGTTAGATTCATAATAAAAGTCTCGAGTTCTGTCAAATGCCCCATGCCCACCCCAAGATTTGGCCCAAATGGCGCCTCTGCCTGTAATTACAGAAATTGAAATAATAAATTTATTCAAATAGTTAGAAGACAATGGTTCATTGAAAAAAGTAATGTATTGGACAGTACACGCCACTAAAGAATATTTTACTAACTTTCTAGCAATAAAGAAAGGGCTCAGGTTTTTTTTTTTGTATGCAGAAAAAGAATCTATCAAGATAGTAGCAAAAACGTATGATGAGCAATTTGTAAAATGAAAATTTAATGAACAATAAAATATTCAGCAATGCATTCCAGAAAAGAGTATTTAACAAACTCGTGAACAGTTAAGACATTATTTAAGTAAAGTTTTGTAAAAGGACTATTGTAAAGAATTCTGTAAAACGAAAATTTAATGAATAATAAAATGTTCAGAAGTTTAACAAAAAAGTATGATGAGAGATTTGTCAAATGAAAACTCAATGAATAATAAAATCTTCAGCAATGCATTCCAAAAAAGAGTATTTAGCCAACTCGTGAACAGTTATGATTGAACATAATGTGAACAGACATGGCTAGTTGTGTGTATCGGGGCCTAGCTACCCTCCAATTTTTTCGGTCACGTAAAAAGATCACTAGAACTTTGAATTTCCGTTAGAATGAGCCTTCTGCTGATGGTCTAGACCCGATGGGTCGATATAATCATCCCTGGGGAAACAAACAAGCAAATAAACACGTATCTACGATCTTCTACTGGTAAAAAGTAAAAAAAATTCCACGTTTTTGCCCATATAAGCTTAAAACCTCTACAGAAGGGTTCTCTGATACGCTGAATCTGCTGGTGTGATTTTTATTTAGATTCTACGAATTTCCCCCTTTTTTTGAAATTCAGGCAAATTGTCTCAGTCTTGTAACCTTTGATGAGTAAAACTAAACTTACATATTTAAAATCAGCATAAAAATCCATTTCTTTTGTTATATCTATTGGTATCAAAATTCCATTTTTTAGAGTTTCGGTTACTATTCAGCCGGGTCGCTCCCTACTTCCAGTTCGTTACCACAAACTATTTGATTGCCCTTTTTGGGTTTATTAAAAAAAAAACCAAAAACATGAACCATAGTATATCATGTAACCTCATACCAAAATAATACATACAATTTAATGATACACACATATTAGATATACATATATATAATGAAATACTCAGATATGCTTGCTTTTATTCGCCATATAAGATTAAAAAAAAAAACTGTAGCTTATCATACGTGAGTTCCTTTCCCTTTTTCAAATTCTTTGTAAAGCGTTTCCGCGTTTTTCTCATCTGTTTACTTGATTTTCTAATAAGTTTTAATCCGTGTGATCTAGTGTTCTTCTTTTCTCTCTATTTTCGCTGATAAACGCTGACGTAAAGGCGGACGTAAAGCTGAAATATTCCTCAGCTTCACAGCTGAAGAATATTCTCAAGCTGACTTTTATTAGTATTTATACATAAATAGTATTCGTTTTTTAAAAGTTTAAGGTATTAAATAAAATTTTAACCAACATTCATAGATTTTTTTTCTCTTTCAATTGCAAATGAATAGGCAGTCTGGTCAAAGAACCTAATCAACTGACACTAATTCAAAATTGGTGATTATTATCCAGGTTCAATTAAATAATGATTTGTAATTATAATAAAAACATTTTGAAATTTAAAGAAAAGTGCCTGAGACAGTAGCTAATCAAACAGTTCTTGGTAACGAACTGTAGTAAGGAGCGATCCGGCTCAATAGTAACCAAAACTCTAAAAAATTGAATTTTGATATCAATAGCTACATCAAAAGAATCGCATTTTAATGCTGATTTTAAATATATATGTTTCATCAAGTTTAGTCTTAGCCATCAAAAGTTACGAGCCTGAGAAAATTTGCGTTATTTAGGAAAATAGGGGGAAACACCCCCTAAAATTCGTAGGATCTTAACGAAAATGACACCATCAGATTCAGCGTATCAGAGAACCCTACTGTAGAAGTTTCAAGCTCCTATCTACAAAATTGTATCGACCAGGTGGTCCTAGAATGTCGCAAGAGGGCTCATTCTAACGGAAATGAAAAGTTCTAGTGCCCTTTTTAAGTGACCAAAAAAATTGGAGGGCATCTAGGCCCCCTCCCACGCTCATTTTTTTCCCAAAGTCAACGGATCAAAATTTTGAGACAGCCATTTTGTTTAGCATAGTCGAAAATCATAATAATTATGTTTTTGGGGATGACTTACTCCCCCACAGTCCCTGGGGCAGGGGTTGCAAGTTACAAACTTCAACCAGTGTTTACATATAATAATGGTTATTGGGAAGTGTACAGACGTTTTCAGGAGGATTTTTTTGGTTTTGGGGGTAGGGTTGAGGGAGGGGGCTATGTGGGAGGATCTTTCCTTGGAGAAATATGCCATGGGGGGAAAAAATTCAATGAAAAGGTCGCAGGACGAATCTGGTCACGTTAGAAAAAAACGTCAAATTAAGAGCTTAATATACAATGCTGGGTGTTCGGAGCCTCTCTATTATGGAGTATAATTTGAAAATAACACAACTATACGAGCGATAAAACATATATACCACAGCCATAACTCAACTAACGAAAGAACTGCTAAGAGATAACACAACTATAAAGCGAAAACAGGTGAAAACTAACGGGAAAATAAACGAACTAAGAGGTGGAAGGGGCCCAGAGAAAAAATATAATCCTTTTTCAATTTTGAGCCTAACTTCCGCAAAGGAGTAATAATGTCAGAAGCCCCGAAATACCGAATTATTTTCTTTTCAAACAGTTCGTGGTAAGGAACTGTAGTAAGGGGCGACCCGGCTCAATAGTAAACGAAACTCTAAAAAACGGAATTTTGATGCTAAAAGATAAAATCAAAAGAATCGAATTTTTACGCTGATTCTAAATATATAAGTTTCAATTAATTTAGTCTTTGTCATCAAAAGTTACGAGCCTGAGAAAATTTGCCCTATTTTGGAAAAAAAGGGGAAACATCCCCTAAAAGTCATAGAATCTTAACGAAAATCACACTATCGCATTCGGTATATCAGAGAACTCTATAGCAAAAATTTCAAGCTTCTATCTAAAAAATGTGGAATTTTGTATTTTTTGCCAGAAGACAAATCACGGGTGCGTGTTTATTTGTTTGTTTGTTTTTGTTTTTTTGTTTTTTTTCCCAGGGGTCATCTTATCGACCAAGTGGTCCTAGAATGTCGCGAAAGGGCTCATTCTAACGGAAATGAAAATTTCTAGTGCCCTTTTTAAGTGACCAAAAAATTGGAGGGCAAATAGGCCCCCTCCCATGCTAATTTTTTTCCAAAAGTCAACAGATTAAAATTTTAAGATAGCCATTTTGTTCAGCATAGTCGAAAACCATAATAACTATGTCTTTGGGAATGACTTACTTCCCCACAATCCCTGAGGGAGGGGCTGCAAGTTACAAACTTTGACCAGTGTTTACATATAGTAATGGTTATTGGGAAGTGTACAGACGTTTTCATGGGGATTTTTTGGTTTGGGGGTGGGGTTGATGGGAGAGGGCTTTGTGGGAGGATCTTTCCTTTGAGGAATATATCATGGGGGAAGAAAAATTCAATGAAAAGGGCGCAGGATTTTCTAGCATTACTATAAAAAAAACAATGAAAAAAAAATATGAAAACGTTTTTTCAAATGAAAGTAAGGAATAGCATTGAAATTTAAAACGAACAGAGATTATTACGCATATGAGGGGTTCTAAAAATACTTTAGCATAAAGAGCGAGGTATTTAGGAGGAGATAAATACCTCGCTCTTTATTCTAAAATATTTTTAGTGATTTCAACTATTTATTCTACGGCCTTTTTGATTCAGGGGTCATTCTTAAAGAATTGGGACAAAACTTACGATTTAGTGTAAAGAGCGAGGTATTAACGAGGGTACAAACCCCCTCGTACACATAATAAAAATATAAGAATATAAAAGTTTGTTATGTAAGTTAATTCTTAAGTTACGTATATTTTTTACTAATAAAAACGTTCGTTGAATATTAAAAGTTTTAGTAACTTTTTAAGTAACCGAAAAATTGGAGGGCAGCTAGGCCTCCTTCCCCACCCCTTATTTCTCAAAATCGTCTGATCAAAACTAAGAGAAAGCCATTTAGCCAAAAAAAAATTAATATACTAATTTCTTTTCAATAATTTATGTGCGGAGAGCCAAAATCAAACATGCATTAATTCAAAAACGTTCAGAAATTAAATAAAAAAAACTAGTTTTTTTAACTGAAAGTAAGGAGCGACATTAAAACTTAAAACGAAAAGAAACTACTCCGTATATGAAATGGGTTGTCCCCTCCGCAGTCCCACGCTCTTTACGCTAAAGTTTTTCATTGTTTTAAAAAGTAGAATTGTGGCAAAGAGTCAAACTTTAGCGTAAAGAGCGAGGGACTGCGGAGGGGACAACCCATTTCATATACGGAGTAGTTTCTGTTCGTTTTAAGTTTTAATGTCGCTCCTTACTTTCAGTTAAAAAAACTAGTTTTTTTTTATTTTCAAACACAAAGCGCACCTTAGGAATCATTATAGCATTATAGCTGAAGAAACTACTCCGTATATGAAATGGGTTGTCCCCTCCGCAGTCCCTCGCTCTTTACGCTAAAGTTACAAGTGTAAAGTTCTTTACACTTCCCAATAACCATTACTATATGTAAACACTGGTCAAAGTTTGTAACTTGCAGCCCCTCCCTCAGGGATTGTGGGGAAGTAAGTCATTCCCAAAGACATAGTTATTATGGTTTTCGACTATGCTGACCCAATAACCATTACTATATGTAAACACTGGTCAAAGTTTGTAACTTGCAGCCCCTCCCTCAGGGATTGTGGGGAAGTAAGTCATTCCCAAAGACATAGTTATTATGGTTTTCGACTATGCTGAACAAAATGGCTATCTTAAAATTTTAATCTGTTGACTTTTGGAAAAAAATGAGCATGGGAGGGGGCCTATTTGCCCTCCAATTTTTTGGTCACTTAAAAAGGGCACTAGAACTTTTCATTTCCGTTAGAATGAGCCCTCTCGCGACATTCTAGGACCACTTGGTCGATAAGATGACCCCTGGGAAAAAAAACAAAAAAAAAAACAAACAAACAAACAAATAAACACGCACCCGTGATTTGTCTTCTGGCAAAAAATACAAAATTCCACATTTTTTAGATAGAAGCTTGAAATTTTTGCTATAGAGTTCTCTGATATACCGAATGCGATAGTGTGATTTTCGTTAAGATTCTATGACTTTTAGGGGATGTTTCCCCTTTTTTTCCAAAATAGGACAAATTTTCTCAGGCTCGTAACTTTTGATGACAAAGACTAAATTAATTGAAACTTATATATTTAGAATCAGCGTAAAAATTCGATTCTTTTGATGTATCTTTTAGCATCAAAATTCCGTTTTTTAGAGTTTCGTTTACTATTGAGCCGGGTCGCCCCTTACTACAGTTCCTTACCACGAACTGTTTGAAAAGAAAATAAGTCGGTATTTCGGGGCTTCTGACATTATTACTCCTTTGCGGAAGTTAGGCTCAAAATTGAAAATGGATTATATTTTTTCTCTGGGCCCCTTCCACCTCTTAGTTCGTTTATTTTCCCGTTAGTTTTCACCTGTTTTCGCTTTATAGTTGTGTTATCTCTTAGCAGTTCTTTCGTTAGTTGAGTTATGGCTGTGGTATATATGTTTTATCGCTCGTATAGTTGTGTTATTTTCAAATTATACTCCATAATAGAGAGGCTCCGAACACCCAGCATTGTATATTAAGCTCTAAATTTGACGTTTTTTTCTAACGTGACCAGATTCGTCCTGCGACCTTTTCATTGAATTTTTTTCCCCCATGGCATATTTCTCCAATGAAAGATCCTCCCACATAGCCCCCTCCCTCAACCCTACCCCCAAAACCAAAAAGATCCTCCTGAAAACGTCTGTACACTTCCCAATAACCATTATTATATGTAAACACTGGTTGAAGTTTGTAACTTGCAACCCCTGCCCCAGGGACTGTGGGGGAGTAAGTCATCCCCAAAAACATAGTTATTATGATTTTCGACTATGCTAAACAAAATGGCTATCTCAAAATTTTGACCCGTTGACTTTGGGAAAAAAATGAGCGTGGGAGGGGGCCTAGATGCCCTCCAATTTTTTTGGTCACTTAAAAAGGGCACTAGAACTTTTCATTTCCGTTAGAATGAGCCCTCTTGCGACATTCTAGGACCACTTGGTCGATACGATGACCCCTGGGAAAAAAAAACAAAAAAAAACAAATAAACACGCACCCGTGATTTGTCTTCTGGCAAAAAATGCAAAATTCCACATTTTTGTAGATAGGAGCTTGAAACTTCTACAGTAGGGTTCTCTGATACGCTGAATCTGATGGTGACATTTTCGTTAAGATCCTACGACTTTTAGGGGGTGTTTCCCCCTATTTTCCTAAATAACGCAAATTTTCTCAGGCTCGTAACTTTTGATGGCTAAGACTAAACTTGATGAAATTTATATATTTAAAATCAGCATTAAAATGCGATTCTTTTGATGTAGCTATTGATATCAAAATTCAATTTTTTAGAGTTTTGGTTACTATTGAGCCGGATCTACTCCGTATATGAAATGGGTTGTCCCCTCCGCAGTCCCACGCTCTTTACGCTAAAGTTTTTCATTGTTTTAAAAAGTAGAATTGTGGCAAAGAGTCAAACTTTAGCGTAAAGAGCGAGGGACTGCGGAGGGGACAACCCATTTCATATACGGAGTAGTTTCTGTTCGTTTTAAGTTTTAATGTCGCTCCTTACTTTCAGTTAAAAAAAACTAGTTTTTTTTTATTTTCAAACACAAAGCGCACCTTAGGAATCATTATAGCTGAAGACTTTTAACCGGAGGCTTGCATTCATCGGTCTTGGAAACTATTGAAAACTTGAATACCATTTTGGCATTGGAATAAGTGATGCTTTCCTTTTTTTCACCAATGCTACCGGGCCGCTTGTAGATAAATAAATAAGGGCTTTTTCAAAAGTTGAACACCTCGTACAATTTTTAAGAAACCAAACAAAAGTGCTATAACAAACTGCTGTCTTTGGCCGTTTTGCATTATAATCCTGGCACCAATAAGAACCACAATGTCATCGAATGAAGATTTGGAGAGGCGAAAATATTTGGGTTTCAAAGAACTCCAAATAATCGACTGTTTCTTTCAAGAGAGATGCAGATATAACTGATATTTACTATAGGAAGAAACCCAATTATCTCAAAACCCTAACGAAATACAAGAAAACGTTGAACCAATAAACATTGCGAGGAGTTTCGAGTTTTTACGGTCTGGGGATGGGCCGTTTCCAGGATCTTAGTTGGAGGGGGGGCAAAGAACTTTACCTTGCGAAACGCAGCAAAACGTGTGTTTTCCTGGGAATTCGATTGAACCAACATATATTGCCAGGAGTACTAAGTTTTTGGGGTCTAGGCCAGGGATGTATCCAGGATTTTGGTTATGGGGGGGGGGGCAAAAACTTTATCATGCATAGACACAATCAGAATTTTTAATGTATATTTTTGCGAGTTGGACAAAATTTCTGGGGCTGGGGGTTCAAACCAGGTACCATCTGAATATGGCCCTAGTCTAGGGTATATATCTCAGTTCTACCTACACAAAATATGTCAAATAATGGAATTTTAGCGTCTTTCCGGTGTCAAATAACACTTTTCAATCCTTATCCTTAATCCGTCTGAACGACTGCCAGGCAATATTGTCATTTAAGCAGAAGTATCAGTATTGATTTGGTCTTTGAACTGTGAGGACATAAAACGGGGTTTAACTCTGAATCTAATTGGATTGCGCAACTAGTGACATTGAATACAGCAAGAGATTAAGAAATATTATTATCTTTGAGCATTGAAAGAGTGTAGGTGTAAAGCGGTATAATAAGACATTAATGTAACCCTAATTTGCAAGCAGGAGAGGGGCAGTTCCCCCGTCGCAATCGTCAACACTAGTGACCACACAATATTTATGGCCGTCCTGGCTGAGTGGTTGGCGCGCTGGCGTGGGAATTCTGTGTCCAAGGGGCACGGGTTCAATCCCGGTTGTGACCAGTTATTTAGTTTGGGGCGGGGGTCAGTGGTGTGACTCTGTAAGCTCAGCCAGAGTCGACCCAGCTCTAAATGGGTACCTGGAGAAATCTGGGGAAGTTAAGCAGGAAGGGTGTGTGAAAGCAGAGGATGGTTGGCCCCCAAACCCCTACTGCACTTTCTGGCTGAAGGGCCATGAAACGGAGATCAGCACCTCCATATGGACCTTAAGGGTCTAGTGCCGTCTTACTTACTTACACAATATTTATTTCCATTTGTGAAAATCGTCAATTTTTTACGAGTTATTTGACCAAACTTTGGCTTTAATTCAGTGGCAGTGGAATATAATTATAAAGATGTGCCGTGTCCCGCAATTCCCGTTTCACTATGCCATGTTTCCAATGATGATTGCCACTTCTATTTTGGGCCTGCCCATATTCCAGAAAAGTGCTTGTTATTTTGTGTACGGAAGAGAATAATGGAAGACTAATACTGTTCATTCTTCGCGGATTATAGCTGAAATTTATAATGTCAGCGGTTTGAGAGATACTCTACTGAGTTAAGTAAAATATTAAATTCAATAAATATAGGTGATGATCTAGCCCAAGACCCTCTTGTTGATAATTTACCTCATAACAGGTATCTTTTACGTGAAGAAATTATTCCTGTTAATAATGGCCTTTTTAGACTTGCGAGTTGGAATTGTTGTGGGGTGCTTTCTAGCCTAGATTTTTTATTTACGTTCCTTCCTGGTAATGGGATAGGAGTTATGAGGCAGGAGTTATGAGAGACTTTTTTGAATGCAAATACCCTGAATGAGGCAAAAATTCAAGGATACCAAATACTTCAGAAAAACAGATTGAATAATCAGAAAGGAGGACTTGCTTTCTATATCCATACTTCTTTGCATTTTGAAGAAATTAAAGATGACTCTCTATATGAGGAAATGCTGTTCGAATTTCTGGTTATCGAAGTCACCATAGCATCTGAGAAGATTCTTTTATGCATGTTCTACCACCCTCCTAGTTCTAGCACCAAGAAATATTTGGACATATTTGAAGAATCTGCTAAGATGGTCAGTTCCAAGAAAAGAAAAATCATTCTCGTGGGAGACTTTAACATTGACACTTCTTCAGTAAGTTATGACTCAAGTACTTCAGCGCCTTCGAGTACTCTGGCTAAAGACTTTCTTACTACATCATTGGCTGCTGGCTTTGTTCCATGCTTCTGGAATTCCAACTCGGGTTACAAATCAAAATGCATCTATTATTGATAATCAACTTGTAAATTTCCCTGTTGGGTCATGTAACGTAATACTTACGGATGTGTTTGATCATTTTATTCTCATGAGCGAGTTTCTCCGGTATTTCGGTGAAAAGGGTCAAATGAAAAAATCTAGAAGGATGGGTCAAGGTTCGGTTAAGCTATTAAATGCCAAGTTACTTTGTACTGATTGGTCGCAATGCTTGGAGTCAGATGACGTTGAATTTTTATCCAGGTCATTTACTAAAACATTTCAGAATGCTTTAAATGAAACTTGCCCTCTTGTGAAGATTAAATAAAAAAAAAACAAGTTTTTTTTTTACTGATAGTAAGGAGCGACATTAAAACTTAAAACGAACAGAAATTACTTCGTATATGAAAGGGGCTGCTTCCTCATCAACGCCCCGCTCTTTACGCTAAAGTTTGACTCTTTCTCTCAACTCTTCTTTTTAAAACAGTAAAAAACTGGGAAAACAAAACAAATAAACACGCATCCGTGATCTGCCTTCTGGCAAAAAATACAAAATTCTACATTTTTGTAGATAGGAGCTTCAAACTTCTACAGCAGGGTTCTCTAAAACGCTGAATCTGACGGTGTGATTTTCGTTAAGATTTCATTACTTTTAGGGGGTGTTTCCCCCCTATTTTCTAAAATAACGCAAATTTTCTCAGGCTCGTAACTTTTGATGGGTAAGACTAAACTTAATTAAACTCATATATTCAAAATCAGCATTAAAATTTGATTCTTTTAATGTAGCTATTGGTATCAAAATTCCATTTTTTAGAGTTTTGGTTACTATTGAGCCGGGTCGCTCCTTACTACAGTTCGTTACCACGAACTGTTTGAAAAGGTGTAAAAAGTACCAGGTGTCTGTAAAGCCATGGATAACAAGAGGCTTGCTTAAGAGTATTGAGGAAAAAAAATTGACTTTACGCTGAATACATAAATTCTCCCACATCAAATAATGAAACTACATTCAAATCTTATAAAAACCATCTAACAAGACTGATAAGATGGGCGAAGAAGATTCATTTTGAGAAACTATTTCTCGAAGCTGAAGGATCTCCAAAAAGACCTGGACAATAATTAACGAGTGTCTTAACAAAAGCAAATGTCAAGGGCTTCCCGAATCAATGAATGTATCGGATGGATCAACAGGGAATGGTAAGCAAAAGGTATCCGAGGAAATGAACCAGTACTTTGCTAGGATTGGAGAGGCCACCGTAAACCGTAATTTGAATGACTGCTTGGATGTGGAATCTGGATTTCACGACTTTCTACCACATCCCGTCTATTCTTCCATATTTCTCTCTCCTGTGACTGAAGTGAAACTCAAGAATCTGGTAAAAATCATGAAGATTTTTTGGATGCTGAAGATTTTTTGAAGCCATTGGATGCTATTCTCAAGGGCTGGTTCATCTGGTCAATCTATGCTTCAAACACGGATCTTTCCCTGAAGTGATGAAAATGCTCGAGTTATTCCCCTACATAAGGGAGGAAACAAGCAAGATCCATCCAATGATCGACCTATTTCAATTTTGTCCGCTTTTAGCAAAGTTATTGAAAAGTCTATATATAACAGGTTGAACAGTTTTTTGAAGAAAACAAATTTTTTCAGACCATTTCAATTTGGATTCAGGTCTTCATACTCTACAGAACATGCAATATTAAAGCTAACCCAGTTTTTCAATAATGCCATGGATAAAGGTCTGCTACCTTTATGCAACAATATTTGTTGACACAAAGAAAGCTTTCTACACTATTTCTCATAAAATTCTACTATCTAAGCTACATAATTGCGGTGTTAGAGGACAAGCGATCTCCTAATTGAATCTTACCTCAAGGACAGAAAACAAATATTGGATGCAAATGGCTACATTTCAGATGAGGAAAATCTATCTAATGCTGTGGGAGTTGCTCAGGGGTCCATACTTGGACCACTGTTATTTCTTGTCTATGTAAACGATCTTCCTCTAAGCCTAACCTGCCATAGGACTGGTATGGATGTCAGTTTACTGTTTGCTGATGATACAGCCAACTCTACCTGCGACATAGATCATCAATCTCTAAAATCAAATCTCGAATTATCACCGAGAAAGATGCTTCACTGGTTCCATTGTAGCAAATTGGTTGTCAACACTTCAAAGACTCGTTTTGTGGTTTTTTCAAGAACTTCTACTGCAGTACCAGCGTTACAAGAGGTTGAAGTCACATTTGGAGGTCGAGTAATAAAAATAAATTGAGTGCAAACAACTCGGTATCTTGGAGTCATTGTTGATCATAATTTAAGCTGGAAAGCTCATATCGCTAGCCTAAGGCTCAAGTTAGGAAGGAACGTAGGTGTAATGCATCCGCTTAAATTTTTCCTTCCTTTTTATGCTTTAAAATCAATCTATTTTTCTCTTGTTCATTTGTATATTAATTATTGTTCCATTATTTATTTGAGTACGTTTCAGTCACATATTTCTCCTATTGTGAAGATACAAAATAAAGCAATGAGAATCCTTAAGATTTTATTTTATTCCCCAGTTTCTCTTCCTGGTAAATCTCCAACTAAGAGTCTTTACAGTTATTTTAATATCATTCCGGTTAGACAAATTTTAGCTTTTCAATGTATACTTTTCCGTGTCCGTTATCTAAAGGATCTGCAACCAGATTGTTTTAAATCATTTTTCCAGGCACTCCCTCAGTCCGACCATACAATACTCGTTGTCCTTTAAATGAGCTTCCTGTGCCTTTCATGGTCTCCGAACAGTCTAGATTTTCGCCTAAAAATGTTATTACAAATTATTGGAACACATATGAATCTTTTTTTGATCAGAGTCTATCGCTATTAACATTAAAAACTAAAATCAAAGCTCTGCTAATTAGTAAATATTGAATTGTGAGTAGCTCCAGGCCCTGCAGCTATCGGATAAATAGTGAGAATACTTTTAATAAATGTGTTTCTGCATTTATTTTTTGGCGTGAGATAGAGTGAGATGTGTGATGACATCTGTTTCTTCTGGGTTTATTTGTTTTTACTGTTTGTATTGTCGCCCGGCTTTCGAGCCAGTCTCCCTGCCGGGGATGTTATGTGAATAGTTTGAATATGTATAGTTAAAGAATCATAAAGAACTTGAACTTGAACTAGAAGAAAATCCTGTTCCCTGACTTTTTTTAAGTTGGATAATGTCAACAACAATATCCGTTTTGTTTTGATTTTTACCACAGTTTTCCAGTAGCGGGACAATTTTGCGCTCAGGTTGTAAGCTGTGTAAGCTTGTGATACCTGACTGCAATGTTTTTTGTATTTGTTTGTTCTACCCACCAATTGAGCCTAAATGGCACGCAATAATTTTGAACATTCTTTTCGTTCAATCAGCAATTCTGAAATATATTTTATAAACAAAAATGAAAGGAAAATATTGGAAGAAGAAAAAAATAATATGATGAAAATAAATATGAAATAAAATGAACTATATCTTTAATTTTAGAAGATTATAAATAATTCCGGTACAGTTGACTTCGGTAACTTGAAATGCGCGGCACCACAATTTTCTTCGAGTTGTCTATAAATCGACTTATGAATATTAACTTACAGAGAGACAAAAAAAGAGGTAAAGAGGTACAAAATCGAATTTACTCCTATATCCACTCAAAAGTTAAAAATAACTTTATTAGTGTATTATATAGACTTGACACATCAAGAATTTACTCTTAAATGTTGATAGTAACCTTTGTTTTTTGTTTGTTTTTAATATTCTTAATATTAATATTCTAGTTTTAGTATTCTTTGTTTTTAAACAAAGAAAATAAAAATGCAATCCGATTGTTTGAATTTTTCAAATGGAAACTTACTCAATTATGAAAATTAGGAATTTAGAGAATTCAATTCTTTATGAAAAAGCCTTCATTTACAGCTACAAAATTTTCGCTGGTAGCGGGCCTTAAGTTAAAAAAAAATAGGTGAAAAGTCAGTAAAGATAAACACGTGGTATCTAAGAAGTTATGGATTCATTTCGGAGGTGCAGTTGTCCTCTGGAATTAACAGACTTTTGACGTTTGAACTTTTGTGAATGAAAGGTGTTGTCAGGTTTAATTAATTATGTTTGCTTACCAATTTTCATGGTTCAACGTGGCAACACAGTAAAAAAGGCGGTACTGATAAATAAAAGTTCAAACAGGGATAAAATCCTTTTAATAGACAATGGTAAGTTTCACAAAAAATTACTAGATATTTCGGTTACATATGCAGTGACCGTCATCAGTAGTTATACTAAACAATATTACTACTTAGTATTTTAGTATTACTACTGATTACTACTAATAATGTTTTTGTTACTTTGAGTCATCCTAAATGGCAGAAAGGTCGGGTTGCTTGAGCTCTATTTTTCTGAGCACTACATATGTGCAAGTAAGATAAAGTCAAAATTAAAAAATGACATTCCTTACAATTTTTTTGGTTTTTTAAACAATCTTTTCGAAAAAAGCTGTTAATAAAGAAGTCGTTCCTGCATGAAATTAAATAAAAAGAAAGCTGTTTAACTGAAAGTAAGGAGCGACATTAAAACTTAAAATGAACAGAAATTATCCCGTATAAGAAAGGGGCTGCCCCTTCCTCAGCGCCCGCTTTTTACGCTAAAGTTTGAATCTTTGTCAAAACTCTACTTTTTTAAATAATAAAAAACTTTAGCGTAAAGAGCGGGGCGTGGAGGAGGAAACAGTCCCTTTCAATTACGGAATAATTTCTAATATAAGTTTTAAAGTCACGCAAATTTTCTCAGGCACGTAGCTTTCGCTGTGTAACACTAAACTTAATGAATTACATATAATTGAAATCAACATGATAAGCCAATTCTTTTGATATATCTGTTGATGTCAGAATTCTGTTTTTTAGAGTTTACTATTGAACGAACTGGTTGATTGTTGACCAATCAACAGATTTTCCCAACCGGCAATGGTTATGCAGCTTACAGCTTTTATTAAATTATTTTTAATAATTTTTATTTAAATTATTACAGAAAAGTGGTTGTCTTAAAGCACTTTAGTAGCTCTGGGGTGTTCAATTTTCAAGCTCAATATCTCAACAGCTTTAAAGAACTTATTCACTTTAATCTTATATAGTTTTAAAATTGGTAAGCAATAAAAGTTTTGAAATATTACTTCTAAAATATAAAATATAAAATGGTAAGCAATAAAAGTTTTGAAATATTACTTCTGAAATTGTTTAAAATATATGAGGGGGCAAAAATGGCTAAAATAAAACAAAAAACATTATCATTAAAATATTGTGTTGCCTCATTAAATTGTGTTCTTGTGAGTCTTCAATTAATCAATGTATTGCTCACTTGTCCAATTGATCATTTCTAAGTGGGCTAACAATACAAATTAGATTCAATGGTCTAAGTTCAAGCATTTATATATCCACTGCATCCTTGCTTTCATCAACACAAAATTCCTCAATCTCTCTCAAATCAGTCAATCAAGTAATTAATGATTTATTATTTGACCAGTTAATAATTTAAGTATATTCTGATAGAAAATTCTCTGATAATTTATTAATTGATCAATCAATTAATCACAGTAGGTTTAATTTTGTCAACGTTCACAACTGTTTCATCTTTGAAACAATTTTGAACACTTTCTTGATGACAAATTTTGATCAAATAATCGTTCACAGTGTGTACTTAATTAACCAATCAATAATTTAATTATTATTAATCAACCAAGTATATTGACAATTCTACCAAATTAATCAATCAAGTAAGCAATATATTCATTAATCTATTTATGAATAAAGCATACTCAGAAAGAATATCTCTGTAAGTTAATGAATTAGTCCTTGATTAATCAATTAAAGAATCATAACCAATTGTATTTATGCCAATATTCACCAAATTTCACTTCTAAGCACAATTTTCAGAATTATGAGCACCTTTGTGACAAAAATCAAGATAAATTAATGAAGCAGGACAATTCCCGATCAATTAATAAATTAATTAATCAGTATTAATCAATTGATTCAATTAACTAATAAGAAAATTGATCACACAAAAATACATTAGTTAATGAAAGAACAATTTATTAGCAGGTTCAGGAAGATCCCTATTAATCCATAAACCAATCACCTATTAATCAATTGACCAATCGTGTTCGCTTACATTTGTATTAACATTTTGATCAACTTCATTCCTAAAACATATTATAATTTTTAGAAGATTCTCGAAGATTAATCCTGACCACTTCAAAATTTAAAGCCATTGATTTATTAAGAAATCATTCATTTAATAAATATTAATATGTCAAATAATCAATAATTTATTATAATTAATAAATCTTAGTAAGAAAGAAAATTCTTTGTTAATTAAAGAATCAAGTATTAATTCATATTTTTCTCACTGTTCCCTAATGTTTGGTTCTAAAACAGTTTGTAGGATATTCAGCCCCTTTTTAATGATTAATCTAAATAAATTAATCAAAAGGAGCTTCTTCTTTAGAAAGTAATCCACGATACAATCAAAAACCAATTAATTAATTCATTAAAAAGTTAATGAGAATCAGAAAGAAAACTCTCAACGAATTATCCCTAATCTATCAATTAATTAAGAATAGTCGCTTATATCTGTGTTAACGTTGTGACAAACTTCGTTCATAAGAACATTTTGCAGAATTTTGCACTGCTTCTTGATGAAAGTGAAATTTATTTTATAATTTACATATATTTATTTACAAATTAGAAATACAAGATACATAAATATGGTATTGCAATGATTATCTAATCTAAAGAAGAATTAGCACCTGTACCTAAAAAATCAAAATTAGTTTCAAGTCTTTTTCGTCTTTGTTTGAAACTGAAAAGTTTTTAAAATACGATCTAAGTTAAAGGGCTTTTTATTTCCTTTAGTATTCTTTTTTACCACCTTAGCTCAGAAATGAGATGTTTTTCAAAACATTACTTAAGACAAAAGGGTTTATAACTATTGGCCTTTGTTTCATGATTTGTCCATTGACTTAACGTAGCATTCTTTTTTTACCGTCTTTTTTTGAAACTGAAGAGCTTTTCAAAATAGTTTTTAAACCAATTTTTAAGCCTTAATATAGCATTCTTTTTACTGTCTTTGTTTGAACCTGAAGAGGTTTTCAAAATAGTTTTTAATCCTTAATGTAGCATTCTTTTTTACCGTCTATATTTGAAACTGAAGAGCTTTTCAAAATAATTTTTAAGCCAATTTTAAGCCTTAATGTAGCATTCTTTTTTACTGTCTCTGTTTGAAACTGAAGAGCTTTTCAAAATAGTTTTTAAACCAATTTTTAAACCTTAATCTAGTATTCTTTTTTATTGTCTTTGTTTGAAACTGAAGACGTTTTCAAAATAGTTTTTAAGCCTATAATGTAGCATTCTTTTTTACCGTCTTTATTTGAAACTGAAGAGCTTTTCAAAATAATTTTTAAGCCAATTTTTAAGCCTTAATGTAGCATTCTTTTTTACTGTCTTTGTTTGAAACTGAAGAGCTTTTAAAAATAGTTTTTAAACCAATTTTTAAGTCTTAATATAGCATTCTTTTTTACCGTCTTTGTTTGAAACTGAAGACGTATTTCAAAATAGTTTTTAAGCCAAAATGGTTTATATTTATTGACCTTCGTTTCAAAATATGCTCCTAAACTTCACATAATTTTATTTTTCACCGTCTTCACTTTAAACTGAGAGGTTTTCCAGAATATAATTTCAGACAAGGGAGATTAAACTTATTACCCTTTGTTTGAAAATATTTCACAGATGAACTGAAATGCGAAAAACAGACACTGGAGATGATCAAATAGGCAAACCTTGGTATTCTATCTATGAACCCCCCCCCCCATCTATTGCGTTACAGCGCACCTTTGATTCCGTCCCAATCCCCCACCTATTGCGTATTTTTATTACGTTTAATGACCGGTGACTAAACATGTCTTGTCCTGCGACCTACGGCAGTACGGCCTGACTTCAGATCAGAAGGACCACTAGGATCCACTACCTAGCTCTTGTAGTAGATTCTAAACCCCCCAAAGCCCTTATTGCTTCCTTTTAAAAGAATTATCCCTCACAACATTTTCGGCACCTAGATAAATTGTGTTTTAAGGTTGGTATTCTTAGAAATCGACAGATTCATGAGATCCTCCCCCAAAGCATCTCTTTCGTGCCAACACCTCCCGCGACAAGTATTTGAACCGGTACCTAAAACTCAGCCGGTAATAGCCCGACATATGCGTTATGCAGATAGTTTTGGTCCTTCGTTCGTAGAAGTTTTTACTGAAACGCTCACCATAATAATTATATGATAATATGCTCAACAACTATATATATATATATATATATATATATATATATATATATATATATATATATATATATATATATATATATATATATATATATATATATATATATATATATATATATATATATATATATATATATATATATACGTTTTTTTAGTTAATTATCTTTTTATTTTTTTCAATTTGAATTTAATTTTTGTTCATTTTTTTTAGTTCATTTTTTTTTAAAGATGACAATGGGTGTAGCTGTGATTCTTATATGTTTAGTGCATTACGTTTTAATCTGACAAGAACTGCCACTGATTCACATGACCGTGTAAGGGGTTTAATAATAAAAGCTTTTGAGTAAAAATGTGCCCTTAAACTTCACATGATATTCTTTTTGAAGGTCTTTCAATGATACTAAGAGGTTTTAAAAATGCTACTCACGCCACCAAAAGGGTTTAGATTTATTAGCCTTTGTTTGAAAATATTCCCATTGACTGAACGTAGAACGGTATTCTTTTTTACCGTCTTTGTCTAAAATTGAGAGATTTTTCAATATGTTGGTTAAGCCAGAAAGTTTTATGTTTATTGATCTTTGTTTTTGAAAGTATACCCCTAAGCTTGCTGTAGTATTCTTTTTTACCGTCTGTGCTTGAAACTGAGAGGTTCCCCAAATGTCTTTTAAGTAAAATGGTTTTGTTTTTTATTCTTTGTTTAGGGATAACCCCTAAACTAAATGTAGCTTTTTTTAGTTTCTTTGGGTAAAACTGAGAGGTTGAAAAAATGTTTTTTTTTTCAGCCAAAATATACTACTTTTACAAGATTCTTGTTCAAAATACACCTGTAGAGGAGGTCAATTAGGTTCAAAAGACTTTTTTACGAGATGTAAATCTTACATGAAAGCAATAAACTTAAAAGAATATTTACAGGCTAATTGAAGACATTCGGGTATTTTAATGTATAAAAAAACACGGCAAAAAATGAGACGTAAATACTCTTAGATTTGAAATATCTTTTGGAGTAAAAAAGGTGATATAATGAATTTTATAAAAATAAAATTTACTTTTTTAATATCTTGAAAACTAAATAAGATAAAATCAAATGATTAAATTTACATAAATAAAAGGAAAACAAGTGAAAATAACCGAAGAAGAAACGATGAATCAGATTAAACCAATCAATAGAGCTTAGTTTGACGGAATTTTCTCTTAGTATAAATTCCTGCCAAAAAAATTGAATAAATAATTTCAAATAAGGACAGGTTTTACGCATAGAGGTAGTGGAAGGATAGGGGGAAGACACTTTTCGTTCAATAAGATTTTATCAACATTTTATAGATTTTACTGCGATTAAGCCCAAATTTTGATCTTAATGATGCTTGTTAAACGCAAAAAAATTAAATATGTACAAAAAATTTTTCATTGACTAGTTAGTAATATTAACAGAATTGACTTTGATAAAAGTCAAGTGGCAGTGAAAATAAATCAGCAATTATTACAATTAATAAATTTATTTGATGCAGTTGACTGTCCCATTTTTGCAATGACATTGAAACTGAATTCCACCTTCTTCTGATAAAAACTGTTCTCCGTTGCTTCTCAAGATACCCTGAAAAATAAATATTGCAATAAATAAATATTTTAAAATAAACATTATTTTATTTATTTAAAAAATAAATATGATATATTTAAATATGTTAAACATATAATATATAACGATTAGCATTTGAAAAGAGATTAGGTATAAGTTGTATGACGAAGGGGGAGACTCGGACATCCAGAGATTTGGATGTTGCAGCATTCTGTCATCAATTTCTTCCCCAAAAAAATATTATATTTAAGTTAATTACTAATTAATTAATTTTAAAAATTAGTATTTAAAATGAATTTATTTGTTATTTTTGTTAATAAAATAATGTTTAGCCGATTAAAAAAAAAGTTTTACCAGTGCCTAACGCAAAGTTGATTTCCTATCATAACGTTGCTTGGAGTCATATCCGACATCCTTCTTAAACTTTTACATGATTTTGAGCTCAATGAGCTCATTTTAATTTTGATTTTTATATTGAGGTCAATAATTTTTAACTTAATAATTTTAAGCTCAAGTAGTAAAAAAATTTTTAATGGGCCTGGGATAAAGTTTTCCAAAGAACTTCCTGATCATTTGATGTTAATCAAGACGCGGCCTTAGTGAGGGATGCGCCCCATGGGTTTTCTCTCTGTTTACTGCCTGTTCTGATAATCTTCTATCCCTTTCATTTAAAAAAAAGTTTTGGAAACGATCGGGGCAAATAGTAGCCTGTTATTCAAGCAACACTTCAATGACCTTGAAAATTTGTCAAGCTGACACTAACATCTCTTAAAGACTTGCCCAAAACACTGTTTAATTAAAAAAAAAGTTGTGGAGGCAATTGGGCCAAATAATAGCCTGTTACATTTAAGTGTCAATAAAATCATTTACAATAAAAACACAAATATTGGTATTTTCGTTCACCTGTTAATGTAATAAACAAAGCTGACAATGGAAATATTTATATGTCACTTAAAATTTTTAGCATTGAAAATATTTACTAACAAGAATTTGATATGTAAACAAGATTATTATATAAATCTGATAAAAGTTAATATAAATTGCTTCCTAGGCTGAAACCATTTCACTTGTAAATAAGAAGCTTTTCTAAGATTTTTATGTATATCTTGCATCAAGCAAAACAATGCACATCCTTCTTCTTCAAATCATACTGCACGGGCGGGGGAGGGGGGATACTTTGCGTCGGCTTATGCTGACAAGTGGGGCTTTCTGATGCATCCTAAGTAAATTTGTATGTATCCATTAGTTCTGGAATGCAAAACTAAAAGTTGTACGAACTTAGCATTAAAATATAAATATGTTTGTTTTACTTCCCCAAAGACATGTTTTTAGTATCTTTGAAGTTTTTCTGTTAACCACTTTATTTGACGAACAAGTCACTTCCTCAAAATGTCTCGAAAAATGCGAAATTATTTCGGGAAGCCGCTCGGTCGGATAATTCTAGGGAGAATGTCCCCAACTCTTCCTTAGAAAACCAAAGGTGTAAAAAATTTTAAATTCTGTACATACATACATATGAAAAAGCATCTTTTTGTCAGCAAATCCTAAACTTGTCAAGCAAAAAGCTCTAAGCTACCGAAACAAAAAAACAGACGTTCTTTTTTTTCCAGTTCATGCAAACACTCCTATTATCATTTTTCACTTTATGACACAGAGGTCCTTCGGTTAGAGAATAGAGCAACGCTACGCAACAAAGGCGTGTTTCCACTACACATCTTCTATACAAACACGATTTAAAATCAAAACTATTAGCTCACGGAACAATGTTGCCCAAACTCGCTGAAAATAATTTAAAAAAAAGTTTTGGAGTATTATCCTTGGACAATCTTTCAATAGCTAATTTAAATCTTTCAATGATGCTGATGCATAAGAGTTTACTTATTGAATCCAGAGAACACCACTAGAAAAAAAGAACACTACCCAAAAGAAAAATCTAAAAATTTGAAAATACGGAATTACCATGAAATTCCTCACCGGATTACCTCGCAATGACATTACCTCATTAATATTTTGTGATATGGAATGTACCCTGAACAGTAGTTTTATTGAATAAATTACTTTAGTAAGTCCCAATGATATCATAAATTTTAAAAAAGAAAGATAAAACGCGAACAAAATAAAGATATATCAAAGCTCCATTATAAAAGTTCACTAAGAGACGTTCTATGAGTCTATAAAAAATAATTTTACTACACTATTAGGTGTAAAGTCTTTTCTAAGCAAAATTACCGTGATTACTGAGAAGGAAAAGAAGAAACACTATCTTGAAAAGATTTTGCAAATTCAAAAATAAAAGTTCAAGTACTAATATTATTCTAATTCGTCAGTAATCGTTTGAAACTGGATGGGTAAATTCACAATCTTTTCCTTAGCAAAAATTTTTATCTTTTAAAAAACTTTTTTTAAATAACAAAAAGATTTCCAGATTTAGAAATTATAGAATAGTCACATTAAAATCGAATAATTTGTAACTTGTGTAAATACGAAATATGTGACCTGTAACCGATATTGTCTAACTACTCGTCGAATCATTCCGAGAATAATGTGATTAAAGATTTTAACACTCGCTCACCTAGTTAATAAAATTCATTCAACTTTTTTTTTTCGGCAGTTAATGATTTGGGCCGTTTCGAAAATTGTTTTTTTACAGAATAAAATAGTTTCGCTTTCAGGTCAAAAACATTTCATGGGTTCAACGTCTTTCGTATAGGTCCTCCCCCCCCCCAGTTTTAGGTGATGTTCAAGCACAGAAAAGGGTAGAAATCCCACGAGAAAAAAAATAGAATAATTCCAAAAAAAATATCGGGTCCAATTTTTTTTTCAGTTTTAAGTCGTCTTCAAAATATGCAACTGAATTTTAGAAATTCGGTATTTTGATAACCTAAGCCACGGTAATCATGTTTTTCAGAACACAGCTATATTTTCCATAAAATACTCCTATTGTTAGTGCCTTTTGAAGTTGTGCTCCCCCCTTCTTCGGAATAGATTCCTGCATCAAAGTACGACCTAAAGTTTTTCATGGCCGAAGCTCTTTCCAACAGGACTGAGCATCCCTTTTCGCCTGAAAAATATGTGTATTTAGCAAAATTACTAGAGCAAATTCCGGCATAATATTTTTCTCATTGTTGCAGAAAGAACAAGTCGAATCAAAATGTATTTTTAAAAGGTAGTTAAGATATGTAAAAAATATTTAAAAAGAATACTTAAAATATTTGAAAGATATTGAAAAATATGTTTCAGAAAAGGTATTTAAAAAGAAAAAGAAATTTAAAAATATAAACTGGTGCATTTAGAGTTTGAAACACCTTAAGTCCTACAAATATTAAAGTTTCACAAGCAATTTGGACAATTCCTAAACTGGGCAGTTGTAAAATTAATAGTTTATCTTAAGTTTTGCTAAATTTCACAAGTGACAAAGTTTCTTCTTTTCATTAATAAACTTAACATACTGACTGTTTACTAACATAAGCTTCATATTTTATTCTTTTTTTGGAATTCTGACTTGTTAAGTTATTTTATGTTGCTGTCCCAACTCACAACTAACAGCATCCTTTTATTTTAAATTAATAGATGGCAGTACTAACTAGCTTTTCTAGACTAACATAATTCATTCTCTAACCCGAAGTTTACCCTGAAATAGCATATGTGGAATTGTAAAACATATTTCCACAAAAGCTGAAATTTAGCAACATACTTGAGCAATTCAAAAAAAAATTAAAGAAGCATTTAGTTAAAGGTTACAAATGTTAAAAACTGTTTAAAGAGAAAGGAGTTCAATTTTTTTTTCGTTGAATATTAATCAAATTAAATAAGTTCATGTAAATAAATTTAGTTAGAATTAATGCTTGAATTCTGAAACTACAACAATTAATTGAAATGTAATTGATCATTTTTTTATATTTTAATTAATTGAGGTGGTTGTACATTTTGCAAGGAAGGGTGAAACCCCTACTGTTAAGGTTAAAATAATGTTTTGAGAAAGCGTTTAGCTGGGTCGAAGAATGAAGTAGGAGTGGTACTGAAAGCTAATGAAGCATCTCTTATGGTTATGGGTTTCAACGTACGTTTTGTCACTGAGCAACGCGGTTTGGTTTATATATGTCCTTGTTAATTAATTACTCAATCTCAAAATTAATTACTTAATTGCTAAATAAGCCGACATATTCTTGAAACCTTGAACCACTAAACGCACTGGTGGATCCAGGGGTCGGGGGACCTTAGACCCCCAAACCAATATTTTTTCTGGCGTCTTCATTCCGTTTTTTTTTCTGTTTTCACTTTTTTTTTATAAACTTGTCAATTTGGTCCATTATTGGCATCCTTGTAACATCCCCCAACCCCAATATTTCGCTCTAGATCACTTTTGACTAAATGGGACAAGAGCTCAGCTTCAGAAGGAAGCTGGGCTGATATTGAACTCAGAAATACATCTATTAGACATAATAAATCCTAGTTGTTTTTTCAAAAGTTCTTATTTCTCAGGCACCCAAAGGTACCAAAAAAGTTTCATTCCTTTGAAATGAAAGGAATGGGTTCCTAAACGGTGACGTTGGAAATAATCTATCGAAATGCTTAAACTTAGCTCAATGCTTAATACTTAAACTTAGTTAATTCTTGTCAAACGAGTTGATGGGTTTCGTTACGTAGTTCGGATTGAGAGTGAAATTTTATCAAGTCTTCCGAAACAAGGCTAAATTGTAAATACATATAAGCAACAATACAAGTAGTTTATTTTCATTGGTGCATAAGCAGGAAATATGTATTTATTTTAAACGACATTTTGCACGCTAAAAAATTTCGCATTTATTTTAAAGAAAATTCCATAAGCTTTTACTTGCTAGAAACACGATTTTGGTGGCTGGAGACAAGCTTTCATCTATGTAAGCACAATTTGCCGGCCAGAGGACATTTGTTATTTATTTCAAGCTCAATATTTCTAGGAAGAGGAACAAGTTTTTCAAATCCGATCCGAAACAAACTAGACTGGATGCTCACCCAGAAGAAGACATTTCTTGACTGAAAATGCAACTCCAAAAATAAGATTTACCTCCGGTTACTCCTCCAACTCTACTCATTATGCTGCATACGAAAATATCGCATGCCAGCTTGCGTTTTTAGTCTATTTTATCTGATTCGCTATAAATTGCAAAGACACAAGATATGATTGTATTTTAGTCATAAAATTTTAGACTTAGAATCAGAAACTGGTTAAATTTTATGTCGTCAAGGCTTACAGATTTTTTTTAAAGGTACAAACTCTTTTGCAAAAAGTTTTTGAAAAGGTTTGACTCTTTTGCAAATTGTACTTAAGTATTTTTGTTAGTTATTATTCATCACAGCGATACTTTTTACACGATTGTGAATACTAGCGCTCACACAGACATCAGAGTATTTTTTCTGATTGGCTGGTGAAAATGTTAAATTTTTTTTTCCAAATTATCAACTCAATTGTCACCTTTGAAAAAAGAGTCACAACCAATCACATAAAAATTTTACCAAACCTTCCTTTTAGTGAAATGGCTTATAATGATTGTGGCAAATCGTGGATACTATACGGGAAGAGCGCTAACTCGGCTTTACTCAAATTTTAGTGATCATTCTGTACTTGTCTGTACTGGTATTCGGCCACTTCTGTTCGGCCACTTCGGTGATCTAAAACGTATTCGTATAAATTATTACAGGTACTGCAAACTCCTTTTATATCTGCCTCGTTCTTACTGGAACACAAAACAGGTTAAAAAGTATTGTGCGACAGATATTACTGGTCTTTTCAAAAAATTGTGTGCCAAGGTAGCTATTGAAGCGCCTTATAGGCTAGGGTGTTTTCATCGCCTTATCCGTCTTTTTTCTGTATGTGATTAACTTTGTTTCTTGTTTTTCCTTTGCTGTTTTTCTTTTGTATTTACTCCGCTTAACCTCTGTTTTGTAAAGTGGGTGATAAATAAATTATTAATACTGAGATACTCCCCCTTATACATTATGCTCACCTTATGCATGGTGATGTAAAATCACCATTAACGATCATTTATAGAAATATTATTTATAGTTAGGATTTAAACCTCAATTTACAATGCATAATTAGATTGATTTCATACCAAGTAATCACAACTATCACATAAAGGGCAACAGCGACCATGAAACAACACACCATGAAGGCATTTTGTATCACATTCCAATGTTTTGCACACAGTTTTTGCTCCTTCGGCGCATGTGCATTCTGTGCAAGGGTCCTCATCCCAATGAAAAATCTCACCGATCTGCAATGTCTTTCCTCGGTAGTGACACTTCTCTGGGCAGTCTTTAGAAGTACATGTAATGTTACCACCCTGGAATGAAAAATTTGTCCATAACAGGTGAACACAACGCCACTTGACTTAAATGCCCTTGACGTGGCGTCACATTAAGTGGCGATTCCACCCAAGAACAAAAAATCTGTCCACAACAGGTGAACACAGGGCTAAGTGACATTGAAGTCACGAGACGCTACTTAAATTAAGTTTCGTCACGTTAAATGCTGTTGTCACTATAGAATGAAAGACATCTCCATAACAAGTGAACTTAACGTTAAATGACTTAAATAATGTTTACGTGACGTCACATGACGTAGCTTAATTCAAGCGACACGTTAAGTAGAAATCTCAATGTAAAATAAAAGATGTTTCAATAGAATATAAACACGGCGTTTTAAGGTAAGACTATAAGTTTCTTAGGCCGGGAAAATTGTGAGCTCTCACTCAGTTCCGGCCTTCGGTGCCCAGGTCAGTGCTCTTTTATATCTATACTTGGGGTTGTAGCTTGTTGAACTTGGGACTCAAAGGCATTTAAAGTCGGGATAGCGGCTTCTTAAGTATGCTACCCTTTGAATATCAACAAATAAAATAGATGACACGGTAGTACTTGTCTGTATATACAGGGAAGGACAGTCATCAACACTTTCTACCAAAAATGATTATTCAGTTCTTTAGACTTTATCTTTTTTGCGATAAGGGGGGATCGGAGCGTGGTGGATATATTACAACAATGAAAATTAATCGCATTTATTCTGCTGCATATTCTATTGGGTATTGTTTCCATAGTGCAACAGTTTTAGTAGATAAAAGCCACAGTAGTACCCTGAATACATGGAGGCACTAGTATTTCATCTGTTTACACAGACTCATTTTTCCAAACACCTGCCGCACCCACTTGCACCTGCTGCATCAAGACAACTGCTGCACCAACTCTAGATCCAAGCAGTCACGACACGGATACCAAAGAACTGACTTATGTTTTACCAATAATCATGTTCAAAATAAACTTTTCTCCAGCCGGTAGTCACAGGCAAATATCAGCTATTGACACCAGGGCTTGGAGATAAGCGCACGAATCTATTGATTTTACTAAACATTAGTATTTTATTTTTATTTCTTTCATCAAAATTTTACTACTTTAACTCCTTATCAAAATACATGAAAATATTTATATAATTGTCATACTTCAAATATAATCATCATTATATATGTTACTATGAATGTCCGCAGATTGGCAAATGTCAACATTCACCGGTGAAAGTCAGAAATATCTTTTTTTTCTCCTTGGATTTAGTCAGCGTTTCGAGTCAACTTTTCAATTTAATGCAAGGTTTGGTTAGGTTATATTAAGTTTTGTTAGGTTAGCTTAGGTTTGTAACCTATTTCTGATATTTATAACCAAATTTAACCTAGCCTAGACTAACATAACCTTGCATAACTTTAACTTAACCAGATTTTGGACATTTACCGTAATATAATATATATATATATATATATATATATATATATATATATATATATATATATATATATATATATATATATATATATATATATATATATATAATTAGAATTAAATAAAAATTATTATAAGAGCTTTCTATTATTCACCAGAACATGTAATAAAAATTTATATAAGAGCTTTCAATTATACACCAGAACATGTAACCATTTTGTCAGCCTAAATTTTGCCTTGCAAGGAGTGATCTAGCAAATCACATAATTACCGTCTGAATTATTATATTAGGTTATGTACAACCCGCAGTTATATTAATAAAATATAATTTATATATATATATATATATATATATATATATATATATATATATATATATATATATATATATATATATATATATATATATATATATATATATATATATATATATATATATATATGTATGTTTACATATGTTTTCATATTGGAATATACATTTTAATTATATATGGCATCCTGAATTAGTACATAAGTTCATACACAACAACAGTCATGCATGACCAAAAGAGTATGTGTAACTTAAAACAGCGGTAACCGTTACTAGCATCGACAAAGAATAACAGCACAATGTAGCTTTTGGCAATACTTGGTGTTTTTTCAAGCTTCAAAATCGTTTTTTTTTTTTGCCAGGAACAGGGATTAGATACTCAATACTACACTAATTTTACCAAGTACGCTAATTACATTAATTATTCTTATTATTACACTGGAAAAAATGTCAAGTGTCGCCAAATATTAGATGGCGTTGATAGTTGTTTTTTGTTGTTGATATTATCCCTAAGCTTTTGGCATGATCCTTGTCAGAAAAAAAATATGTATGTTTATTCCTGTTTAATAAATTACAACAGGGAGATGCTTATGTATGTTTAGTAATTATGTATTTGATCCTGAATTAGTAAATTAGATTGTGTAAAATAATAATTAGCTGTGACCCGTATTAGTAAAACATACCTGATGCATGTTCATTCTTGTTTGAAACATAGAATTCTATATATATTTACATTTTATTGGTAAATAACCCTGAAAAAAAAATTAAAGAAGAGACAATTATTTATTGGCTGAAATAAGAGACGAATTACAAAAATTAATTACATTAATTTATTAATAAATGATATTGAGTGATTTCGAAGTTTCTACAAGAAAAGCAAGAAAAACCAGGACTTAAATCCATTTTCACATGCGTTCCCTGTGCGAGATTTCCGCATTCCGACGGATTTAATATTTCAACGTAAAACGACAATATTGTTATCATTCAATAATTTTGACCACTTTACATGTGCAAAATTTTTTTTGGATTGAAAAAACAGGTTGGCAGGGCATTAAAAACATGGGGAGTATTAATATTATTACCAAATTTTGGCTCTACCCTATTACAAAAAATAATAAATTAATTATTTATTAATTCATTATATAGTCAGTTAACTATAATTGCTTTAATTATTAATTTTCATTCGAGTTTTCGACGGATTCATGGCTTTTCATGGCTAATAGACTTCATTGGCTACACTATGTTTTCATGCGAGCTGTCAATGACTTCTTGGGTTTTCACGCCTAACAGGCTTCATTAAACGCACTATGTTTTCATTCTAGCTTTCAGTGGCTTCATGGATTTACATGGTTAATAGGTTTCATTGGCTCTACTGTGTTTTCATTCGAGTTTTTGATGGCTTCATAGATTTTTATTGTTGATAAGTTTCATTAGCTCTATTGTGTTTTCATTCGAGCTTTCGATGGCTTCATGGATTTTGAAGGTTAATTGGCTTCATTGCATGCTCTATGTCTTCATCCAAGCTTTTGATATGACATGATAAGCAGAACTGGATCGCAGTTCCAAACTATAATTACCTGCAGTAATATAAGAAAAAAGAAAAAAAACCATTACAGACACTAGACAAATTCGCCACACATAATAATCCAAATTGATGATGATAAAACAAAAACGAAGATGATATTAATGAAAATAAATAAGTAATAATAATAAAAAATATTACATGACATCTGCAGTTTGTGCAGGGATTCTCCTTGTCTAAAAAGCTTTCTCCCTCCAAGTAGATGGCAGTGCCTACTTGGCATCCTTGGTCACATCTAGGGCAACAATCTCCAGTAACGAAAACTGGATTTGTACATTCCGCCAGGCAAACCCTTTGATTACATTTGACATCATTGTCGTCCTACAAGCAAGGAGTAAATCATAGATAAATATAAGACAATAAAATATAATACAATCAAATTACTATTATACAGCTAAATACAAAAAATTATAAATAAAATAAATAAAAAATTAAAGGTAGTGAAGCACAAAAATAAATAAAACAAATAAACAAATAAAAATGAAATAAGTATAAACAAATAAAAGGTAAAAAATTAGCAGCTTCACATTTATAAATGTTTTATCTTGGTAATATTATTAGTAAAGACGTTGGAGCAGTGGAGATGTTAAAAGTAGAATAGCCAAGACTCAGGGTGTTTTTAACAGTTGAAAAAAGTTTGGAAGAATAGGAAGATAAGGCTGTAAGCCAAGGTTAGGATATTGGAAGCTACAGTTATTACAGTGTTCGAATATCGTTCTGAAGTATGGGTGCTCCGAAAAACGGATGAAGATTTGCTACATGTTTTCCGAAGATATTGTCTACGGATTGTTCAGGGTACCTGCCTGATCAACCGTATTTTAAACAGTAGGCTGTACGAAAAGTGTGATTTGTTCCCGCTTTATAGGGCTATAATGAGAGAAAGGTTGAAATGGCGAGGACATGTCTACGGATGAAGGATGACAGATTGTCCTTTTTGGCCAACCATCTGGGGCTAAACGGAAAGCAGGTCGTCCGCGATTGTGGGCGGTAGGATGTCACAAAGAAAGATTTAAGGGAAATAGGAACTTCCTGGGAGGGTGTAAAGAGGGAGGCTTTGAATAGTTTGGAATGGAGGAGGAGCGTGTGTACCTTTTCGGCTTCAGGGGGTTTGGTGCTGCGGTGAGTTTTCAACAGTGGTAGTAGTAATAAATCTGGGCAGAGGAAAACGCACAAAAAAAGAAGTTTTTGACAGGGAAAAAGAGCTATGTCACGGTGGCAGCAGTAGGACCATGATCATACTTCAAACTTCGCCGGAACTTCTAAATTCTTTTGTTGAGAGTCCAAGAGGGGTCCGTGGGATCACCACCATAATAGGTCAACACAAAGAATCTGTTTCAGACTCTTGAAAAAGAGACTGATCTTCCCACACAACATACTGAAGAACGTAAAATTTTAAGTAAAAATACCGCCAGTGTCATTAAACAGCGAGACGCCAAATCCCAAATACGAAAAGCTAAGCGCTTAATCTTCTGAGCCTCAATAACACTGTTAGAGGTGTTGAAGAGACGGTGAACATTGTGTAGAGGTGGTGAATGTTAAGATCTATGTACATTCTTTTTCAAAATGGAGCTGCAATTTCGGAAACTACAATACTATTGCGCCTCAAAATCTTATATTTGATATTCAGTTATTTATATAATAACTTACGAAAAGGAATGAAAATGACCGATCAAAACCGCAATTACACACAGTCCATAGCAGATGTCGACATGAGATTATAATGCCTGTCTCACCTTTGGCACTGATATACTAGTCCAACTACAATCAAGAAGTATATTGAACATAAGGTAGTGAGTGCGCTCTCTACTACCTCCGTTCTTGAAACCAAATTCGTTATCAGGAGGAAAGAAACACGACCGATATCAGTGCTAAAAACACCGACACAAATATCTGCACAAAGTGCTGAGCTCCCCTTCTCCGAATTTGATCCAAAAAATTGCCTCCCTCTAGAAAAATTAAAAAGTAACAGCTTAATTTTCACCCCTATACCTCTGAAAAAGATAATCTAATATTCTTCATCTCATATAGAGTGGATCTACGAATTCACTATCACTATATAGATCTAATAATCATAAGGCTGACAGTTTTCAAACAACACGTGTCTAAAGTGTTGTGTGAAACACTAACACTTAATAGTGAAATCAAGATGCACGCTATTGTAGGTTTTCCAACTACTTAACCGTAGTAGGGCTGGAATAAAAGCTGTGATTGACAGTAGAAAAAAATGCGATCAGTTTTATCAGACTGAAATGAAGGAAATAAGGAAATGCACATTTTGAGATGTTCGGCTATGCATACAGTCAAAAACACGTTTAATTAAATTCAATTAGATTTAATTTATTACCAACGAAAACACATCTATACTACTGCTACTATTACTGCAGCACCAAGCCGTCTGAGGCCGACAGATCTCCGCACGCTCTTCCTCCATCCCAATCTTTTCAAAGCCTCCTTGTTTACACCCTCCCAAGAAGTTCCCATTTACCATTTTTGAACTGTCATTGCTGTATCCTCCCTCCCCATTTAGGGACGACCTGGTTTTCGTGTGGCCAATAAGGACAATCTTTGGGAATCTGTCATCCTCATCCGTAGAACGTGTCGTAGCCATCTCGTCCTTTCTCTCACTATAGCTCTAAAAAGTGGGATTGAACCACATTTTTCATACAGCTTACTATTTGAGATAGGGTCAGTCAGTCGGGTACCCAAAATAATCCGTTGTCAATGCCTGAAAAACATCTAGAAAATCCTCCTTCGTTTTTCAGAGCATCCACGCTTCAGACCCATGCTTGAGCACTATTATAACTGTAGCTTCCAGTATTTTAATCATGTTCTTCCAAACGTTTTCAACCGTAAAGAAAACCTTGGACCTTTCCTATTCTGATTTTGGCATCTTCACTAGACCCACCGTCCTTACTAATAATATTACCTAGGTAAGTAAAGCTGTCCACCTGATCGATCTTCTCATTACCCAACATCACCTATTTCCCTTCACTTATTACTAGTCTTCTTAACTTAGTCTTCTTGATATTAATTTTCAATCCTGCTCTTTAGCGCTGAACTCAAAAAGCCTCTTAAACTTCATTTATTTTGCTAACCTTTTTATCCAAGATGCTTAAATCATCAGTATTTATGTCTATGAGAGTTTTATTTGCCCATTTGATTCCAAATTCTCCCATTGCATTTGCTGTGCTTTGTAGGCCAAAGTCTATCGAAATGATCCATATAAATGAGGATAGAATGCAACCCTACTTAACTCCTAATTTAATACGAAAAAACATCAGCTAGACCATAAATAGTACCACCCCGTCCAAAAAAAAAAAAAACACTTGCAAATGGGTGGGTACCAGGGGCGGATCCAAGATTTGTTTAGCGGGGGAGGGGCGCAAAATATCTTACTCCGATAAACGTGCGAAAAAAGAAATACTAGCAATTTAAAGAGAACTCCAACGATTATACGCCGTAGGTAGGTTGTGGAAATGGTCGTAAATTTAATCTAAAATCTGTTGAAATCAAAACGATGCAAAATATTGATACAAAAAAAATAGTAAGTTATAGAAACCACCCCACCATAAAAAAAGATCAAAAGCTGTTCACCCTTTACGATAAATATGATATTTAATATGGCAACATGATATTATCCCCAAATCCACCACTACGTTAGGGGGGCACACTCCCCCTGTGCCCCCCACCTGGGTTCGCCACTGGTGGGTACATACACCAAAGCATTAAATAACTGAATAACCATAAAGAAAAAAGAAGAAAAAAACATAACCAATTCCTCATCGGTCCATTCAATAAAGTAATAATAGTTATAAGGGAATCAGATGCAAAGCAGGGATTATAGGGTAGATGGAAAGAGCAAAAGGAGAAACCCTATTAAATACCCTATTATGAGTACCTTGCAGAGACAGGTTTGGCATTTTGCATGGTCGACCCACAGCTGACCTTTATAATAGAATCGACTTCGATGAAAACATCCGGGTTCTGGGACAAAACATTCAGGGCAGCAGCTGTCAGCGGGTAAAACTCTGTACTGCGCTTCACAGTCTAGTGGAGGACATCGAATATCGTCACAAATAACTCGTCCTTCCTAGAAAAGTATTGCAATAACTCTAGGCATGATTGCGCTATCAAACAAAATGATAAAACAATATAATCATTTACTACCCATCTAAAATAACAAACGTCATAAAGCGTCATGAGGTCCATAAAAAAACGTCATAAAAAATTTAAATAAAAATTTGAATGTGAAGATGTAGCTTCACAGTCTATTGGAGGGCACGAATTATCGCCACAAATAACACGTCCTTCCTAAGAAATATTCTAGTAAGCACGAGAATGATTGCGCTATTGAAAAAAATACAAAATAATATAATCACCCCCGTAAAACAATAATAATAAAAAAAGTTCGTTAAACTTTAAATACTGATAATCTATTGACTCCCTGAAACAACTACACCAGCAAAGGAAAGCCCCATCTTCTTAAGTTATTTAATGTCATCTGTCTTTGTCTGGTATTTTGCTGATTTTTCACCAGTATTTTTTCTTTTTTTGATTTAATGTTTGCAAAATCTATTTTTTCTCACGTGATTGGAGCTGGGTTGACCTCTTTGCACTATAAAATACAAAAACTTGAACTTTTTAGTTTGGTGTATCACCCTACCCGGGTGATACAATTGAAAAGTAATATTGTCACAAATAAATCGTCCTTTTAGTAATGATAAAAATTCTAGTAAGGAGAGGGATAATTGTTTTATTGAACATAGGACATAAGACACTGTAGAAGGTGCAATATTTACAACATAAAATGCGGACGATAAATCAGCGAAAATTCCCTAAAACCACATGACACCAAAAAACTTAAGAAAGTATATTTCTTCTTAAAGAATTATAGATTAGAAACCTTGCAATTTTTACAGAGCCTACACTTTAATGTTTCACAGTTCAGCGTGGCAACACCGACTAAAATGTAGTACTGCCCTAAAAGTTTCACAAATTTGAAAGAACCAAAAGAAAACACCCAGAAAACTTCATTTTCTGGTAAAAACTGGCCTAAAAGGAGTTAATAGAACAAAAATAACCAAAACATAATCAAAATATCCATAATATAATCAAAGATGAAAAACAAAACAGTTGAGACATAAAGACGAAGAAGAAAAAGATGATAAACAGGAAGGAAACACAAACATTATGACAGAGTTTTATTTACTACACTAAAATGTCAACACAAAGAATAACAGGCAAAAGGGAATTAATCCGTAATTACAAAAGAAACTAGGGGAAATTGAAAGATAAAAACAAGAATTGGGGTCGATAAAACTTGAGAAAATAATCTCAAATAGTTGAAAATAGCTGTCTGCAGCGAATCCAATGAAAAGCAAAATAATCCCTGTCTCTTTTGCATATAAAAGGACTATGCAGCCGTTCATGCGGCTGATAAAAGTTCTGCCTAAATGGCAGGGCCAGATTTAAAGCTTTGACGCCACTAAGCCCAAGCGTTTTTGCCACTCTGTTTTTCGAGATTTTCGGAAAAATCCTGAAAATTTGAAAATAGTGGAAGCGCTCAGCAGAACGCAACTGATAAGCCAAAAATAATGGAAGAGAGAGGCGATAACAAACTCTCAGCTGCCATTCTTGGGAGACATCTGACAGTTTGTAAGTGGCCTTGGAATTCCTCTGCTGTTTTAAAATCACTTTTTTGTGAATAGGCGTGAAGGCGGAGTCCACCTGACACTTTGAAGATAAATCAAATCAATCCAGTTTTTACTAAAAAAAAAATCACCGAGTGATAATTTATTTCGCTCCCTTGGCATTGTACATCCCTAGGCAGGGGCCTAGTGGGCCTATTGGTAAATCCGGGCCTACTGATAGGTAGAGCTACTAAGGCTGTATGACTAACATGACTGAGGCTCTAATAGGGCTCTAACAAGGCTCTTGACTAACATTATGACTACGCGCATCCGCATAGATATATAGATAGACTGCAACAACAATTTAACCATAAACCCAACCAATAAAAGAAAATACAACATCATATACTTCAAAAGGCTTTATGTCCAAAAGTAAAGGGGGGAAGATAAACAACACTAACACTAAAGAGGAAAATGAGGAGCAGCCATCATGTACAATAAACAATACAAACACATATTTCCAACTTGACCCCAGAGACATTATTCGCGAGGGTATCAAGAATTAGAAAAATAAGGGAAAAAATCATCCAGAAATCAAGAACATTTAAAAAAAAATTCTGAAGATGTGTAGTGCTGAGGGCTGTTGGAGCATCATCGTGCAGTTGAAAATGATATGTTGTCTAGCCTGCTGCCCAAGATAAGAACGCGTGAAAGCAGAACCGCATCAGGACGGGGGGGGGGGTACTTGTTTTGAACCCCGTGAAATTTTTTTATGTCTTGTATAAATGTATAACACAAGAATAGTTTTTTTTGTGTTTTGCAAGATTTTCCTGTAGCCCTCCCGAAAAAAATGCTGGATACGGCCCTGCGAGGATGGATTTATATATTTCCCCTACAGAAAAAGGATCAAGCCTGCTTAATGAGAATTACCTATCTCATAGGAAAAAAGAGGTGGGCATAGGAATTTAACGTAGAGCTAATTCCATCATTAATTAATATTTTTGGAAAAAAGGAACGTTTTACTAAAGTGACGACATTGGGTAAATTATAGTCATCCATCTACCTAAGAGGAGTGGAGGCCTAAGATCCAGCTCCATTCAAGCGGAAGCACTAGAATGTCAACTAGACAGCCCCCTATTGTCTGGTGCCTATTTATTAGTGGGGCTGTCTTTCCTGTTAATGACCTAAGATGTTGATTTAAGAAATAAGAAACTTTGTGTGTAAGGAACAACAGTTGCCGTATTAGTTGCTGGAAAACAGAAATAAGGCAGACTCATGTCATACCAGTTGAAAAATATAGTTTTATAAAGTATATTAGTCATTTTAAATCAAAATATGTTAACCTAGATGGCATTAAAGTTAATCACCTCAATACAAGTTCCCTGAACTTATTCAGTTACTCAGAAACAGAACGGATAAGCTTATTAAAAATAATAAGGCTGATAACCAAAAAAAACATATTACCCATTTTATCCAGTGTAAATTGAATACCCAAGGGGGGCATAGCCTCCTACCCTCTCTCTTAATTAGTTGCTGGAAAACAGAACATTGTTTATGTTACCGATTCAGACTGAATGATCGCTTAAAATCTATTAGTATTCAATGATAGCTATGATATAGTAAAGCATAGCTAGTGTGGTAGCAAAATACGTTTATGCACCTTGTGCAATAGTGCTAATGTTTTCAAACTAGTGTTGATGTGTATGTAAATGAATCAGGACAAAAAGAATTATGGTTATATTTTGGGATATTCACTATCATTTTGTGTATGGTTCAGTTTTTCTGTGCACTGAAAAGGCTAAACTATTTAAGCTAGAAATGCAAAATCTCGCAGAAAAATCTTGGTATAAGGAGAATGGCTATATGTTCCGAACATTTAAAAAAAAAAATCCAGAGAACTCAAATTTGAATAATGCTATGCGAGGTCGCAGACTTTAGCTGTCGATGGTCCTTGGAACTTCGAAGATCAAAGCCCTGCTTGAAAAAATGGAGTGTTCTGTAAAGACTTACCATGCACGTGCAAGTCCTGCAAGGGTCCAACTCTGAGATAAATGCCATACCATTTCTGTATACCTGATGATCGACAACACAGTCTTCTGGGCAGTAGTCACAGCACTGACCTATGATTGGATTCGTACAG